>NC_045541.1:143399739-143699739 GCF_009769535.1 Thamnophis elegans | reverse complement strand
TTCTTCAGAAATCGTCGTCAAAGTTGAAAAATGTTGATAGTTCTACGAGGGTGGCCATGTGCTCTACTTTCTTTTGCTAGACTTGCCTCAACAAAAAACTCTGGTTTTCCTCTGGCCCTTACGTATTAGTCACAAGTGTCCATTTGAAAGGATGGACTGGCATACACACAGATATTAAAAATGGGACCAAATTTAAGTAAGCCCATCACTCATATATAATGAAATTCACTGTGCAAGTGAATGCCAACTACATATATTAACCATGGAATCATAAACCTATTAAGAAGAAAAGGATAAAAATTTCATGGCAAAGGCCCATGTAATCACTCATATATACTGTACATAGTTGAGGGTTTTTTTAACATTTTAGATCAGCGGCACCCAAGGGAAACTGAGGTAATGCTAAAAGGGACACTGAATAATTTCTTTAGGTGCACTTGTAATTGCCTTTGTGTCTTTATTAATTTATTCACAGTTTGTGAATGAAACCCTATGCTTCATTTCATTTGAACATTAATCAACTTTTCCATTTATATAATGGTTTTTAAAAATGGAATGGGCTCTAATGTTCCTAAATAAACTCCCCCACAGGATGCCTTCTACAGTAGAAAAAGAAGATACTTTTTACTGGAAAGCCAGTTTATACCAAACTGGTATAAATGATAACACTTAAGGCAACAGGTGTGAAAACAGAAAACCGAGTTCTAAGGCCTTCCTTGGGCATGAAGCCAGCTGGCTTCCTTTGGGCCAGTCATTCTCAATCTGCCCTAGAATGAAGGCAATGGCAAATTGCTTCTGAATATGCTGCCAAGAAAACTCCAGAGACTTGTTCAGGGAGTTGTCAAGAGTCAAGATCGATTTGAAGGTACTTTATTTTAATTTGATCCCTTCCTCACATTTTTTTAAGTTGCTCTGAAAGGTGGAAATATTCTGGAACCGTATTAGAAGTTGTGCAAGGAATGGATGGACTGGGGGAAAAGTGTTAATTGTGTGGTCATGTGAGCAGTCCAGAAAGCGCTGTGGCAGAAGTGATTACTTTTCAAAGAACAATCCTCCTGCCACTATCAATACCCCTGGTTCCCAAAATGTTTGTAAAGGATGAAAGAGGTTCCTCAGACGTCTTCTAAAATGTGAATAATAAGTGCAACTCCCTCTGTGCCTATCGTGGCTTCTGTCTGGGGAAGGACAAATGCTGGCTGAACTTCCTAGTGAATAGCAATCAGAGTCAGAATACTCAAATTCTTTCCCAGCAAGTCCATTGGACATTCTTTTTTAATTCCTAGTAAAATGAATCTCTCTCTGTCTCTCTCTCTATCTCTCCCTCCCTCCCTCCCCCTCCCTCCTTCCTTCCCTCCCTTTCTCTCTCTCTCCTTTTATTCTACTTATCACATTTTGAATTTGTACTAGAAAAACTAAAATAAAAAGTTGCCTTCCTGAACCCAGCATAAAATAATGAGCAAGACAGGAAAAGTTGACATTTCTTCTCTAGAAAAAACAAGAATGGTTCTTAACTGGTGGGACCACACAGGTCATGATCCTTGTAGAAGTTATGCATTAGTAAATCTTAATGGTTTAATAGTACATACACATGAGTCACAATTTGTGCGTAACCATAGCCAAAAATCTTTAACCATTTTAGGTAAGTTCCCCGTTGGGAGAGTGAGTATGTTTAGAGAAGCGTTGTGAGAGTGTTGTTGGAGACCACACAAACCAGCATACAGAGACACTGCAGTTTAAATAGGCTTTTACTTTCGTGGAAATAGAGGTATCAGAGTCCATCAAACAGTCCAAGTCATACACGGATAAGACAGTCAGTCATCAACGTCTTTCAGTTAAGGGATAATCCAAATAACATAGTCCATAAGCATACAAAGTTTGCTAGCAGTTGCAAAACTTACAATAGTTCACGGCCAGCTTCCAAAACACTCAGATCAGATCAGCCCAGCATCTAACAAAACAGAGAGCTAACAGTCATTCTGGCTCCCTCTTATGGCCGATTGAGGAAAACAGCAGCCAATCACATTTTACAGCATGATTTAAAGAAACAGGTATAGCATTGTTACATGATTTATATATTGGCAACCCAACCATTAGATTATATTCCTAACAAACCATAATTATGAACACTTAAAATTATTAATGTTCAAATTGATAGGGATAAGAAGGGAGAGAGAATTCATTCATAAATAATGGATAAATTAATTAAGACACATACTCAGGTATAATGAAAGATAATTGCAAGTATACATAGACTTCTAATTCAGACATCCCCTATGGCAGTACAAGTCCCCAGTTAACAGCAATACAAGGCATACATCACAGGATATCTTTTCTTGTCTTTTAACATTTTGGGGGTCTTATCTGTTAAGAAAAAAAGAACATTTGTTTTCATTTTATCTCAGGGGGGAAACTTCAAAGGGAATCTCAACACAACAATGGTTATTTAGAATTAAAATAGATGTTCATCTTATTACATCCTGATCATACACAAGGTACTGTAAAGTAAGTCACAATCAAGACATCACACAGCAAGTCCTGAATAGAACATAAACATATCTATCATATATTATTAAACTCTCCTCAGAATAGCTTTGGAAAAGGTGATATAAAATGTTTTTCACTGGTATGCATGGGAAAAGGATAGCTGTCCTCCTTTTGTGAAGGCCTTTCAAGTAATTTGGAACCCACAATTTCTGCATACTTCTGCATGTCATCTTTAAATGTAGAAGACCACAATGATGAACTGGAGAAGAGCTTACTGACCTTCTCTCTTCATGTAAAGGTAATGGTGACCCAATTGAAAAGGATTTGTGGTTGGTAGTATTGAAATCTGTAGAAAGATTCAAGCTATTCTTTGTTCTTGGCATAAAGCTGCAACCAGTTTAATCAAGAAAATTTCATTCCCAAATTCAGCTTGAAATTAAGATTTAAAAGGTTCCGCTCCTCCCCCTCAAAAAAGCCAGTCTCATCCAGAATATCAGGGTCCACAAAAGGTCATATAATACCAAAAGATGTAATGTAAATTCTTCCATAAAACTCTCTGATGTCATCACATAATTACATCACATGCATGACGATGTCTTCATGCATGTGTAATATTTACTTTATTTATTAAGAAAATATATATGTCTGCTCCACTCACTCACATTGACTCCAAGCAGCTTACACATGCTGACACTGTAACTTGTTTTGGATTGGTTGAAGTTGTATCTAAATTAAGTAACCACTGGTTTTGACCACAGTTCAACTTTGCCCTATAAAATGAGAGATATTAAAGTAGTTAATAGGCAGAGTGTGCGAACATATTATTTCAACGATGATATAAAGGAAGTGCATACTTTCTTGATTTAATTGCTACACTGCTGACAATGATAACAAGTTTTTATTACAGAATAATAACTCCAAGGCCTGTTACAATAAAAATAAATAAATCTCATATTCAGAAAGGTATAGAATAAGTGGACCCAGGCTCAATATCAGCAACTGTGAGAGGAATCTAGGAGTTCTAGTAGACAACCACTTAAATATAAACCAGCAAGGGTGCTGTGGCCAACAAAAGAGCCAGTGCAATCCTAGACTGCATTAATAGAGGGATAGAATCAAGATCACTTGAAATGTTAGTACCACTTTGTAAGGCCTTGGTAGGGCCACACGTGGAATACTGCATCCAGTTTTGGTCACCACAATATAAAAAAAGATGTTGAGATTCTGGAAAATGTGCAGAGAAGAGCAACAAAGATGATTAGCGGCCTGTAGGCTAAAACATTTGAAAAACAGTTGCAGGAATTGGATATGTCTAGTTTAGTGAAAATAAGGACTAGGGGAGACATGATAGCAGTGTTCCTAATATTTGAGGAGCTATCACAAAGAAGAGGGGATCATTCTATTTTCCGAAGCATCAGAAGGCAAGACAAGAAGCAATGATTGGAAACTAACCAAGCAGAGAAGCAGCCTAGAACCAAGGAGAAGCTTTCTGGCAGTGAGAACAATAAATCAGTGGATGTTATGGGTGCTCCACCTCTGGAGGCTTTTAAAAGGAGACTAGGCAGCCATTTTTCTGAAATAGAAGGGTCTCCTGCTTGAGCAGAGGGTTGGACTAGAAGACCTCCAAGGTCTCTTCCAAATCTATTATTCTGTTAATTCTGTTAAAAAAGCCACAAAATATGTAATAAGGAAGCAGTAGGGACAAGGAAGTAGTGATAGCCCCCCCCCCCAAAAAAAGAAACCCCATTGATTATTAAATACTAGAAAAATATATTGACCCCTTCAAAAGCATTATTTTTGGTGGCCCAAATGAACACAAACCAGTTTGTGTAGCCCAAATCAAGACTGCTATAAACTCAGTAAATAAAGTTGATGCTTCTTGGAATTTCTTTATTTTTGTAGACTATATCGGTACATCAGATTTAGTTCTTTTGTTATTTTCCTATTGATCTAACATACAGCATTTCTCCATGTTAAAAAAAATGCTTTGTATGATATATTACTTATTTTAATCAAATACAGTTTTTTCTAATTGTCACAGCTATGGCAAACTCACAGGGGATGGTCTGACTTGTGTACATTTCTGACAGCGAAATCGGTAACAACAGCTGCTTTGTGCCAGCTATCTCATGTACCATACCTCTCAAGTCTTGTCATTCACATCTCCCCTAATTACCAAACATCTGCTTTCCATTCCCATTAACACTCCACTACCAGCTTGTCTAGTTTAATATCAATGACTCCTGACCTCCCCCAAGGAAGACACTTTATGTCAAAATTCTCTCCAAATGGAGCCAGTTTCTGTACTCTAAATTTGTGCAATTGAAGAAGGATCACTTCCTAAAATTGGGGCTTTAAAAATGCATGTTAAAAGCTTATTTCTGAGACAAGTCAAAAGAACCAGAAGCATTTGTCTCCCCATCTCTCCCCATCTCCAAGAATGAGTTGAAGAAAGATTAAAAACCTAAAAACCATTAGTATTATATATAAAGCAGTGGGATTCAAGACATGTTAGAAAAGGCAACCTACGGGTTAGGATGCATGTCTATCTGGCAAATATAGAACTATTATGTGAAATGATATCTGTCGACTTAAATAGAGACCATAATGGAAGGTCCCAACTGCCGTTATTATTATTTTTAATTATAGGTTATTATAGCAGTGTTAATGCTCACTAGTTAATATAGGATTCTAAAATTCAAAAGAATTATAGCTCTGTAACTTAGAGCCTCCCACCACCACTTGCATCTTTTATTCCAGGTTGTGATCTCATAAAAAATTCTTCCCATTTGGAAATCACAAGATACTTAAAACGTTTAATAGCTTCTTTGTGTTTTCAAGTTGCATTATTATTCCTCTATGAAGTACAAAAAGAAACGGGGGAGGGTTGAGTGACAGAAATGTCTTTTAAGAGCAAATAACTGGGAGAGGAAAAACTAATATTATCCCAGCCCTTTCCCAGACCAGTGTCAGCCAGTCTGGATCCACCGCAATGCCAGACAAAGACTTATTTCTTGGTGTGATGCCCTGAGCAATCATTTGGAAGGAATAATGGAAAGGTTGCCTTAGGTTAATGCCTTTATTTTAAATCATTGGTCAACAACCTTTTGGTCTTGGGCTTGTTCTGTTTCATTTTTAAAATTTTGGGGGCTCTGAAGAGTGTAGAGGGCATGTTCACACTCCAATGACCTCAATGTTGGCAGATCCAAAGCAGGGGTGAAATCCAGCAGGTTCTGACAGGTTCTGGAGAACCGGTAGCAGAAATTTTGAGCAGTACAGAGAAGCAGCAAAAACCACCTCTGGCTGGCCCCAGAGTGGGGTGGGAATGGGGATTTTGCAGTATTCTTCCCCTGACACACCCACCAAGCCACGCCTATAGAATCACTAGTAAAAAAATTGAATTTCACCATTGATCCAAAGCCTTGTAGACTGACTTTACTCAGAGGTGGAGGGGAAAACTTTGAAGAAGGCTAAGAGGGGACTATTAATTGTGGAAAAATGGCAGAAAATAATGTGGCCCAGAATGCTGAATGTTGGCGAAGTGATCCATGTGAGAGCCAGTTTTTACTTTGTTAACAGTATGGAACTCCATTTGCCTCCCCCCCATCTGAAATGGATTTGGTTGTATTAAGACATAATCATCCCAAGAATCAGTTTTAAGATTTTTTTTCAGACTATCTCCACCTGATGATCCAACGTCCCTATGGGAAAGTGACCTGCACTAGATTGGCCTGCAGCCTTATTCAGCAGAGCTATTGTACCCTGTTTTTCCCGATAATAAGACTTCCCCAGATAATAAGCCCAATTGGGCTTTTGAGAGCATGTGTTAAAATAAGCCCTCCCCAAAAATATTGCAACACAGCAGCAGCCATGAGGTGACCATGCTCACCACCTCCTGTAACTCAAAAATAATAAGACCTACCCAAAAATAGGGCCAAGTGCTTATTTTGGGGGTCAAAAGAAAAAAAGACCCTGTCTTATTTTCTGGGAAATACAGTATCATGAAAAAAGGGAGAAGATTTATCACCTTTTTCTTTTAAACAACAACTAACAATTAGACAGTGTTTCCATGCCATTCATTCCATGTCATTCTTTACTTAACCATAGGTTATTGAAGAAACAATAATTATGGTGATGTAATATACAGGGCCGCAGATTATGGTCTATAAATGATAGTGTTTGCTTAATAAATCATATAAGCTAAAACCATACCAATTATATTATAATTTAGCAGACTGTATGAACCTAGGTTAATCTCTGGTAGGATTTCCTTTTCCAACAGACTACCAAACATTTGACAGTGATCATAGGAATACAGGTTTACAAATGCTAGCAATATTTTCTCTTTCCTTAATACTTCCACATTACTCTAATGTGTAATTTAAATGATCTTTTGGTTTTATATTATTTTTAATAATGGTATTATTCATCCTAAAGAATCATTGAGGACACTGGGTAGAATTCAGATTTTTAATTATCATAAGGCAGGAGTGCAGCAGCTGGACTCTTAGCAGATACCCGTTGCATGGATCATGACAATCTGGCACTGAATTTGTTGACCAGCGATTCTGGACAAATTCAGTAGTGTTTTTTTTAAAGAACCTTTTCATGTTCTCAATCAACTTATTCCTGTCTGGATGCCTAGATGTTGTTCCCATTATTTCTGAGTTGACATCTGTCTTGTGTAGCTATGTCCTTTCCCTGTGCACATGTCCAGGGAATATTGAATTCCTGGAAGACCAAATGCAGTATTCCATGAGGATATAAGCTCCTTACATTCATGAGACAAGAAAAGTGGCTACAAATTATCTAGTCTCTCTGGCAGCCTCTGCCCAAATAGCCAATTGGTCTTCAAAATGAGAGAGATGGATGCAGTGCAATAGGAGAGGTGCAGGTGCAACAACTGACAAGACACAATTTTTCTGGTGAAATACTTTGGTTGGGCATGGTGGGCAACCTACAGCTGCCACTTCTTCCAATTTCCCTTATCAATAGCAATAGCAATAGCAGTTAGACTTATATACCGCTTCATAGGGCTTTCAGCCCTCTCTAAGTGGTTTACAGAGTCAGCATATTGCCCCCAACAACAATCCAGGTCCTCATTTTACCCACCTCGGAAGGATGGAAGGCTGAGTCAACCCTGAGCCGGTGAGATTTGAACAGCCGAACTGCAGAACTGCAGTCAGCTGAAGTAGCCTGCAGTGCTGCATTTAACCACTGTACCACCTCGGCTCTATCATAACTTGGACTGTTAGCAAAGGGGAACAGAATCCCAGGTTTGGTGGTAGATATGGATGCAAACATTTAATCCAACTTGGAGACAGCATTTTAATTTCAGCTGGGTGGAAATACCTCTAAATATTCCCTATTTTAGAGTTGTAGTGGCACAGTGGTTAGAATGGAGTACTGCAGGCTACTTCTGCTGATTGATGATTATCAGCTGTTTGACAGTTTGAATCTCACCAGACTCAAGGTTTACTCAGCCTTCATCCTTCTGAGGTAAAATGAGGACCGAGATTGTTGGGGGCAATATGCTGACTCTGTAAACTGCTTAGAGAGGGCTATAAAGCACTGTGAAGCAGTGTATAAGTCTAAGTGCTATTGCTATTTTGCTTCTCAGGCTGGGGACCATGTTTTATGGTAATAATGTAAACACAGACCCTGCTTTTCATTTCCATTCCCATCTCTCTCCCCCACAAACCTCAATTTGGGGTAGGGTAGGAAGATACATTTGAGTGAAATCATTGCTTACTAGAATAAAAGTATATAGCAATTTGGGACATTAAGCTATCCTGTGCCTAACCCTCTTTTCCAAAGTTTGGAATATCCATACCGGGAATCGCATTTTGGGTCTCCCTTCTCTCCCCCCCCCCCCCCGAGGTAGTATTCAGCTGGTTCTCTCCAGTTCGGGCGAATGAGTAGCAGCAGCTGTGGGAGGCTCCGCCCACCCACCCTGATGTAATGTGTGACCTTCTGCGCATGTGCAGAAGGCGGTGCACATGCCCAGAAGGTGGCACATGCTCACATTTGCAAACCGGTAGGGAAGGTAAGTGAATTCCACTGCTGGTCCCCCCTTCCAATAAAACAATAAAATGCCCCATTTTATTATTCTGTTTCCAGGATATTTTCTTTGTTGTCAACCTTTTTTTAGTTTTTAGATCTGATTTTAGGTGCATTTTCATCAGCTTCTACCTCAAAGTGTGTTCTGCTCAGCACTGCTCCCTTTTTCAACCAACATTCCTGATTTTTCCCAGGAAAAAAATATAACCACTTGCTATCCTGAAAGTAACTTGCTTTATGTTTCATGAGAGCAGCAACATTACTATCCTGACAGCTGAAGCATGATGCTATCAGCATCTGAAGGTCAGGAGAAGAGCACACACATAAGGACCCCAAGGAGAAAGATACTGCCTGGTCTCAGTTCAGTTATCTGCTTTACCCACAACTACTTCCTCCCACAACAAATTTATTTTCCTGTGCATGAAGATTTAGTGAAAACATTGAATGTGTGATACCATTCCAGGTTCTGTGTGTAGTTCATTAGCAAGACACTGCAAGGTCAACAATATCAGTCTTTAGAGGGGGGCCAAGATTTTACAATGACTACTAGAATTCTACTTTAATAACAGAACCTTGAAAATCTGTCAGTGTTATCTCTCTGCCCCCATGCCAAAGAGAATCAAGAACAACAGTCCTGAGGGGTTTTTTTCACACTCTGCTCTTCATAGAAGAAGCCCTATTGAATGTATTCAGAAAAGAAATACCTGAAACACCTCTTGACCACCATTGGCATTGACAAAATCACCTTCAATCAATTGCTTCACTTGGAGCAGTTTATATGCTCCGTTGATATTTGTAATACCATAAACTTACACATCTGTCTACCCCAGCTCCTTGGAAAATACTTTGTAGGAGGACAAAAGCACCAAATCCAATTTCAACATTTGGTTGACTCTGGGACAATAACAATTGTAGGAGCGTGTAAGAGCAGTGGTAGTACAGTGGTTAGAATGCAGTATTGGCAGGCTAACTCTGTTCACATTGCCAGAAGTTTGATTCCTTTGATCCTGTTCAGCTCAAAGTTGGCTCAGCCTTCCATCCTTCTGAGTCTGGGTCCTCAGTAAAATGAGAATCCAGATTGTTGGGGTTAATATGCTGAGTCTGTAAACCGCTTAGAGAGGACAGTAAAACACTATAAAGCAGTATAAAAAACTAAGTGCTACTGCTATATTTAAAGACCCTGTGTTTGCAGAACAAAAGGTTGTGCATAGCAGAGAAAAAAATGAATGAAGGACTCATTATAAATCATAAAAATAAGAATTATCAGCATGCAGGGTTTTTCTTACTCCCAACCTTTCTAAAGAAATCCATTATGCAAAAAGCATTTAATAGGTAGGGGAGCAATGATCTTTTAATCTTAACAATGAACGCATTTCAGGTTTTTTTATCTGCTGACTTACAAAAAACAAAAACAAAACAAAACCAGGCTTCTAAACAGCAAAGGGATGGAGCAATAATTATATAAATCTTTTTATTCTTGACAAAGACACACAATGGAAAATAAGGAAATCAATAATGTTTCTTCTGTAATTTTTGTTTTTATTATGAGGTGAAACCAACTTGTTAAAATTGGATTCTCCTCTGTGTGTGTGTGTGTGTGTGTGTGTGTGTGCATCTCTTGTGTCTCTGTAATATGTCTATATCTGGTGTATGTGTCTGTCTGTCTGCCTGTCTGTCTGTCTTTGTATAAGGCAAATTAACATCCATTGAAAAGGAAAGCAGGACAACACACACTTTATATGTTTAGAAATAATTCTCCATCACCACTGGTTTTTCTAAATAATTCTGGTGATGCTGTAAAATCTGTCTTCAGGAAATGGGTATCAGATGAGCAATTTTACATTCTTAGATATCACTTGAAAATGGATAGAACCATAAAAATATACAGCTTCAGTGACTGCTCAACAGATAGGCCAAATGCCTAAAGGTTTCTGACAAAATTGAAACCTGTGTATTAAATAAACTAAATGCACCCCGAAGTCAAATGTTTCCACCTTATTTTCAATAAATTGGCTGTAACGGTTTTATCCACAACATCCATTTACAACATTTCCTCCTTGGGAATCAGTAGTACTGTTGATTTAAAAAGAAAAGAAAATGGGAAAGAAAAGAAAAATGGGAATGATTGCATTTAAAAATAATTAAGAGATGAGGCTGCATACCTTTGAATTAAATTAAAAGAAAAATATTTCTTTTTTGTGGAGATGAAAGCATTCATATTCTGTTTTTGTGCGAAAAGTAGATTCCAAAAAGCTTTTAACTAATTTGTTCAATTTGTTTCAAAGCCAACATGAATAGGCTTGGTGCAAATTCAGATTCATTAAAACTTAATTAATATGCATCATTATGCAAATGAGGTTGCAGTTAATGAGTTCTTAAAAGAAGCTTTCTTTAATTAGTTCAGTTTTAATGGCATCATCATTTATCTGACTTGTTTTTAAAGCCACATGACATACAAAAAGTGACCATCCTCCTCAATGTTGCTGTTTTTTGTTTGCTTAATTGTGTTTCGTCTCTCGCCTTTAATGCTGCAAGTTTGGGGGAGAAAGGGTAATGTTTTGATGTTCCGTTTGGATTCTTGATACTTCAGCTACAATCCTGCACCTTGTTTGTAGCAGAGTTTGTGGGAATGGGGTGGTGGTGGTGTTCCCTCTTTCTTTCTTTTTTTTTTTTTTTGAGTTCTTATCTATTAGTTGCTTCAAATTCTTTTAAAAAGGAAGGATAAACAGGAACGTGACCAATTATGTTCCATCTCTTCCTCCCTTATTCCCTTTCCAGACCATAAGGCATCTACACAATTTTGTTCTAAGATATGTGTGTGTGTGTGTGTGTGTGTGTGTGTGTGTGTGTATGTATGTATGTATGTATGTATGTATGTATGTATGTGAAGAAAATACAGCAGAAATTGGATGCAGGGACAAATTCATACAGGAGGAGAAAACACTGGGAATAGAAAGAAATAACTTGGGATAATGGCAGAGGGTTTGAATGAAGACAAATCTCATGCCCTTAGTTGCTTTCCTTCCAACTGAAGAAATGTTGGAAATGCCATAAGTTTTTAAAAGGTATTTTGTTTGATATAAAAGGTATTTTCTGCCTTTCCAAGTTCCAAATCTGAATTGGATGCCTTGCAGAAGAAGCTGGCAAGTACAGAGGAGATTGTAATTCTTATGGGAGTCCATGTACTTCCTGTGTAGAAAATCCCATGTGTAATTAGGGCCCTCTATCTATCTATGTATGTTATGTTCAGTAGTAAGAAGGTTAAAATGCTCTGCTTTTGATTTCGGTATTCTCACAAATAGACTGCCAGAGTTGGAAGATGTTGTTAGTTGCAAAATACAGAGATCTAAAAGATGGCGACAGAGATCCAATTTCCACAAGCAAGATTTTTTTAATGAGGATTAATAGCCTTGGCAGTCAAGAATTTAACATACAGAATCAGTATGGTAATTGCTAAAAGGGAGTTACAAATCAGGGAGTTAGATATCACCTTAACAACACATTTAATATTTGATCTTATACTAATCACTCTTTCAGTAACTCCCTTTTTAAAACCATGTAATCCCTTAATTCAGGGTAAAATTGAGGTGATCTGATGGAAGTGAGCATTTACTGGCCAGATGCCCTTCCTGATGCCACATGGAGTTCGCAACAAATATTTTTTCTTTGCATCCTAGGAGAGGAGAAACATCTATTACCTAGGATTGAACTCTCAAACTTTCAAATGGGAGGCAAGGATCTTCACTACTACGCCACCATGCCACACAATCACTATATTTCAGTCGAACACTATATTTGCAAAAAGGATATCTGAAAAATAATGTATTCCAGTTACTGAAATATTATGAATGTCTAAATCACTGTAGTGTAATATAGGGTTAGGCACTGGAGTGATTATGGATCTAGTCAATTTACAAGTATAATGTAAAAATTAAATGAGAAACCTTATGTTGTCTTGAAAGACAGAATGTAAATAAACAAATAAACCTTTAAAGAATAAATAACCATTTAAAAATATTGCATTGTTGATCTAATCCACTTCTTAACTTCAGGTGGGTGATATTGCAACCAGAGGCACAGGCTCACCTTGGCTGATGTAAATAATGGGTTAGGTCTAGAGCAGGACGATAATGGCATAGTGTCTTATGCTTGGAAGCTGAAACAAAGGTGCTAACCATGTGACTACAGAAATTGCTAAACTATACTTCCCAGCACTCCTGATTAGCATACAAAGTAGAATTTGGAGTTGAAAATCACAAAATCTGGACGAACAAAGCTCCCTCACTCTTCACTGAAAACTGAACACAGAATTACGAAAAATAGTTCCAATAGGTGTAAAGATGGATAATGTCCTAAATTCACACTGAAATCAGTTCAAACCCACAAAAATGTAAAACCATATTGAAAGAAAGGTAAAATAATGATCTACATCAGAATGAATATCTTGGTTAGAATAAAAGCCAAAGAAGCTGTGAACATTTATTATTGAAATTCGTGCACATTATTTATTTCAAAGTAGCTTGCATTGTCCACTGCTGAAGAGCCAATGGAAATTGCTAATGATGTAATCATACTGGTGTCCGGTGCAATAGAACAACTGATATTTTAGAGGCACAGTCAAAGCATTTCTTATTTTAAGAAATGTAAAGTCTTTCTAATGATTAAAGATTAGCAGACATTGGATAGTAAGTATTTCCCACTGTGAATTACAAATGCAAATGATGAAATGAATAGGTGGAATTGACCAGAAAATATGCAAAATCTTACCCAATGGAAAAAAAAACAAACAATGGAGAATCAGTAAATCCTCAAGTGGCTTCAGTAGTACCCCTTACTACAGTAAATAGTATTTTTAATTATTATACCTTTATCATATCACTTGTCAAATACAAGATTGCTATGGCAAACCTTTGAGAAATTCATGCTCTCTTCAGTCTTTCTTCCCCCAGAATATCCTACTAATTAGTTTCATTTTTAACAAGTGCAAACAAGCCCCTTACCCACCCACCAATATGGACCACAGTTCAAAGCCAGGTCAAAATAAAATGTTACACATTCATCATTTAATTGATACTTCATTCAGGAGAAGAGGAAACTATCAGTGACAAGGAAAATAGTGAGGTTTTTCTGTCTTCAGCTGTAGAAAAAAAAAAGCATCAATTAAAAAACATTTTTTACAATGTTATATACTGTATATGGCAAAAAATGCAATCCCTTTGAGAAGGAAATTCATAAAGATTGAATTATGGAATGCAGCTGACTATAAACAGAGAAAATAAGCAAGATTGTTTGATTTCAGAATTCTGAAATATTTTTCATGTTGTTGTCATTCTACTTTTGGGAGGAAATCAGTACATGTTGTCAATTCTCGTAATAAGACTTGCTTCTTTTTCTGGAAGAGAGCAATAAATCTTCATTCTGTACTCCATCAGTTAGAGAATATTGATGTATTTTTAAATGAAAGAAATATGTACATTTTCTTTAATTTTTCCCTCTCTTGAAATTATTACATGATATTGGTATACTTTAAATTTTGCGTAATTTCATATACAGACTCTTAGATTGATACTTATTATAAACAATACTTCTGCCATTCCATATAGAATAGTGATTTGCTAGTTTTCATTTGCTAGTAGATTTTATCAACCAATGCAAAAGTCCAGAAGTTATCATGCCATCTATTTATTGAGATATTATCTATACATTCCCACTGTTTAACAATAATTAATTTAGTTGCTAAAATAGAAAATTGATAAATGTTATATTTTACATTTGTTGTTATTTTAATCAATTATATGTAGCTTTTGAAAGATCAGTCTTCTGTTTAATTATATATAAGATCTCATTACAATATTAAATATTTTTGAGTAATTATTGGATTAAAAATGAGATTTCTACCAAAGATTAAATAATATATTATTCAATTTACAGCCTAAATAATAGTCAATTGAATTTTACAAGTTATATATGGAATTCTTCCTGGATTTTGATCCCACAAATATAAGAATTTAAAGTATACCATACTTCCCATCTAGCTGCCAATAACATACAATCTCTATAGTGATTGTCCAACATTTTCTTTTAATTGATCTTCTTTAAATGAAGATCCAAAACTTCATTTATCAAAATAAAATTTTTATACATCTATTTTTGCAACAACAAAAAAGATTAGCCATAATCTATTTCAACAATTTTTGTACTTATATTTTATAAAATTATGAACATTAATTTTGAAAATTAGTCCTTTATTTCTAATCCCTATCAAATTTGTTTTACAATATTGAATTATCTGATACAAAAATGGTATTTTAAGCATTAATTGCTATACAAATTGTTCTAATCCAGGCTGTATGGCTTTTATAAAAATGTTTATCCTCTAATTACCATTTTCAGTATGAATTGAGTTGTGCAGTTCTGCCTTGATTAAAATTGGGGGGGGGGGGTATGCTATCAGTGGATGAGTTGTTTAGAATAAATCCTGAAAACTTTTTGCCTGCACATTCAGCATATTATTTGTGTGAAAATTTTGAATTCATTCTCTTTATGAAGGTCTGTCTGAAAGCAAAAGGTCAAGTTTAAACATTTTCAAAAAAGGTAAAGATGTCTTCAAGCTAAAGTTCAAATCCAAATTTAATTTGGAAAAAAATGCATGGAGGTATCCTTAAAACTCTTTTAGCACAAAGCAGGGGTTCATCGGAGTGTCTGAACTTTCCTTCCATGTTTCATATCAGGATTAAACCCAACTTCCAATTAACTGACCTGAACATCCATGTTTTTCCTGCATACTATTTTGATATCAAGTTTGCATTCCCCTTTTTTTGGGGGGTGGAATACAGTAGGTACAATTCTAAACAAAGGAGTGGACTCCACCTACTGTTTTCCTTTCTAAGAATACTGTGAGATCCAAAGGCATTCTTGAAAATAATGAAATAGTTGGAGGAAATTCCAACAGCTGGAGTCTACCACATCCAAAGAACTGTCTGGGGAAAGTGTTTTATATATGCTTATTTTTTTTTTCAATTAAAAAACTTTAAGAAAGTCAAAGGGGAAAAGAAATCAGATAAGCAACATGTCTGTGGCCCCACAGGTACCAAGTTACTTCTAGCATAGTTATTATAAACATTTAATTTCCCACTGCTCTCCATATTTCTGTTCCCCCTACTCTATCATCTTTGCATGATCTATCTTCTACTACATTATAAATATGCATGGGTTGATTCATAAATTGCAAAGGGAGGGGGGAGTTGAGAAGTAGTTTTGCTATTATTGTATGTGGTAATATAAACACATTTGTAATAAATCTGAATTTAATGCACTTGGAATACTTCATCCAGGTTTGGTCACCACAATGTAAAAAAGATGTTGTGATACTAGTACAGGGATGTCAAACTGGGCTGGATGCATCACATGCAGGCCAAGCCCACCCCAGCTCCGTGAATGGGAAAACGTCACGCAACATCCTCTGATGGCCACGTGACACTGCAAATTTGACATCCGTGCTCTAGAAAGAGTACAGAAAAGAGCAACAAAGATGATCAGGGGACTGGAAGCTAAAACATATAAAGAACGGTTGCTGGAATTGCGTGTGTCTAGTTTAATGAAAAGAAAGACTAGGGCTGATATCATAGCAGTTTTCCAATATCTCAGAGGTTCCCACAAAGAAGAGGGAGTCAAGCTATTCTCCAAAGCACCTGAGGGTAAAACAAGAAGCAATGGGTGGAAACTAATCAAAGAGAGAAGCAATTTAGAACTGAAGAGAAATTTCCTGGCAGTTAGAACAATTAATCAGTGGAACAACTTGCCTCCAGAAGTTGTGAATGCTCCAACACTGGAAGTTTTTAAGAGGAAATTAGACATCTATTTGTCTGAAATGATATAGGGTTTCCTGCCTGAATAGAGGATTGGACTAGAAGACCTCCAAGGTCACTTTCAACTCTGTTATTCTGCTATTACAATTCATTACTCAATACTGGTTATGGACATGAAAACTGTAAACTATGTAGACCCAATACTGTGTTTCTGCAAGATCATTAGTTCTTCCTTTCCATTTTAATTGTAAGCATACAGCATTTAATTTATTTATTTTGCGCAGAATGATGCCCCTCCACTGGAGGTCTGAAGTGGAACAATTTATTTTACCACCTCAGAAGCCTATTTCAGTCTGCCATATGTGTAGATCAAGACATCACTTTTGTTTTACGTTGATGAATGAATGCAGATGAGACGACCATTTCATTTGCTGAGCCATGTTATAGTCTAAAACCAACTGACTTGTCTTACATGGGCTTGCTGAGAAACACTGTAAGGGGTAAGCAATAAATAGGAAAATAGGAAAGAGCACATAAAACTGATGAGTACTTACCCTCTATTCCCTACTGATGCTTCTGCTTGGCCCTGCTTAGCATTTCAATCTATGTAAAGTCAATGGGCCATATAACCTTCTTCCACATATACTAACCAATTAACATTATCCTTTAATAGGAAGAAGTTTAGGAGATGTTGTCTTTTGCATTTGCACACAGTAACACTGTTTACTAAGCTACAGTATGGATACTCATTTCAAGGGTTTGGATTATTTTATTTTATCTGCAATGGGTGATTTGAAAAGAGAAGAAAACAAGAAAAGTTTCCTACATCTACACAGATTTGAACATTTATTCACCTATAGCTTATTCTTAGAATGCTACAGCTGAAACTTATGAAATATTTATTTGGAGTGTAACCCTGGGTGAACCACAACCAGTCCTTGTAGACTAGGGATAAGCAATGTGTAATGCTTTATAGGTATTTTGAATTTCAATTTCCATCAGTCCTAATTGGCAGGGCCAATAGCAAGGGATTGTGGTGCTTACAATCTTAGAACTTCTTGAGGGTACAAATTTGCTTCCCCCGTCAAAAATAATATAAATTAAATAATATAAACTAAAAATTATTTTTTTAGAAGCTAGAAATTTTCTAGAAACCATAGAAGCTTCCCAGAAGCAGGAATTCACAAGAGATAACAACAAAGGACATAACCATGGAAAAAAGTCCTCACACCAATCCATTTCTTTCCACAGAAAATCAGAGCCAACTGCAAAACAAAGGTATAAAACAGTTTCATCTGATCAAACAAAGTGCCCAAATCTGAGCTGGAACAATGGCCCTCCAATTATTCTGAGAAGCAGTGGTAAAAATGTCAAGATGGTGGACAGTTCAGGTCTGGCTGAATATGCTCTCAGCAACATCTCCAGGATAAGATAAACGGAAAAAAAATCTCAAGAGACCCCCTGTATTGTGCAGAAAGGGACTAAATTTAGAAATTTGGATTTGAAAATGGCAAACAAAGGTTGCTGAGTAGATTCCTTTCTGCTATAGACCAAAGGTTTATGAAACAATTTAAAAAGCATTCATCCTCCCTACTTCAGGCAAGGCCTAAAATAGTTCTAAATGTAACCAATTTAGAAAACACTAGTCCTGAAATTGGGCAGCCAAAGGAGGAGCCAAAGAAAATGGGAAAGTTTGAAAGAGGCAGGTGTTTGGTTTTTTTTGTTTTTGTTTTTTTGGTAAGCAAAGGCAACCAGATGGAATGGATGGGAACCATGCTAACTAGTTCATTCCCATCCAAACCATATGCTTATCAGTATCTTGTTTCTCTAATTAATTAATTCAATCAATCATTGCCATTTAGCAACTCACTAGTATTCCAATCTCTGATGTTTGGGCAAGTTTTGATTAGTCTTGATTTGTACAGTTCTTCCATTGAACCCCAAGACCATTTCAGACAAAGATCTGAAGGGAGAATACTTTTTATAGAGAAGTGGGCTGGGAGGAAGGCAGGGCAGGGCAAAAGAGAGAATCCTGATTTTTATCCTTTGTATACGGATGAGGGAATTTCACTGATAAAAAAATTCTTCTCAAGTTTGTATTGTTGTTAGGTACATATATAACAAAGACAGAAGAAGATCATCTGTAGTTACAAATGTGTATTAGAAATGCCCCACAATTTATATCCAAATTGATGGTGAGGATGGCAACAGCAATTAAATACTGACAAATGGCTGTCTTTGAATGATATTTGACAACTCATTGTTTTACTTTCTTTAAGGATCTGGCCTGATGGGTCCAACTATTTGGGAGGGGGGGTGAGCAGATTGTGTCACCAGGCTTCTATTCCTCAGTCAATACAGAGGTTGCAATAAGCCATGTTGTAAGAATAAAGCAGAAATTTTTGCTTGCCTGCAGACATTCCCCTTCTAAGAACGGGGTTTATTTGTAAAAAAGGGAAGGAGTACATAAGCTGAAGGTTCATTTACAGGGCTGTCATGGAAACAGCATTTTAAAATAACTACAACTATATAAAGTGATAATCATCAAGCCAAACAAACTAAATGCCAAAATACTTTGAAACCTAAAAATAAGAACTAGGTTTAAATTACCCTAATTTCTATGAGGGTGGTAGGTGCTTGTTGTTTTTTTGTTTTGTTTTTTTTAAATACATTTCAGCAGGTAAATCACGTTTCGGGAGCACTCTCTTTGTTTTCTATTCTTGAAGTGCAGTGAAGTGGTTTCTAAATCAGGCTTTTAAAAGACATTTGGCTGTAGCAAAATTGTAATAAAAATGCATAATATGTACTTAAGACGGAAAGTAACACCTCTGCCACAAATTGGTTCTTTGAAATATTTAAATTAAAATGCCTAAACCATACTATGCTTGAATAGAACAGAATTAAGCAGCATGTAGCAGAGATATGAAGCTTTTCCTTACAGGGAAACATTTTCAATGGGGAATACAGAAAGGATGTAGAACTGGGATCTTTATTAATCACTACGTTGTTTGTGATTGTTTTCACACTACAGATTTTTCCCCCCTTTCTCTTAATTCTTGTTTTATCATTGTCCTTGTTGTCCCCAAAATCGATCATGCCTTGTGATTTTTCAAAAATTACTACTACAACTTTGATGGCTCCTATACTTCATAATACATGCACCTTTCAACAGTACAGAACATTTTGAATAGGATTCTGTTCGAGAGCGGGGAGGCACAATTGAAAGCATGCTTTTGACTTGACAGTGCATTCAATGGACAGACACAAGTGTTTTTCTGATGCACAGTCCTACACAATGCAAGCCTTTACCTGGAAATAAGGTCCACTGAACAAGAGACACTGGGGAATTGTGTTTGCTCTACATCTGCAAACAAGCATATCTCATTTGTGCTTCTTATAAAACTGCCTAGATCTGAATGTAGCTTTTTCTCTTTCTCTCTTTTTAAAAATGCACTGTATTTCAAATTTTGCACTGTAGTTCTAAAGCCAAAAATCTTTGTTTTAGGGGGAAATGTGTATAATTTAAAGGTCGCTTTTCATGCAGTTTTTTTTAAAAAAAAAAAAAAAAGCACATGGGCTAAATTGGGATAGGCAGTTCACAGATCTAATTGCCTATGTAACAGGGTTGGCAGAGAATAAGATAAAATAAGTAAGTCCCACTTCCACACTGAAGCTCCAACAGATATCCAAGGATACAGGTTGCTGACTTCGATGCTGGATTTCGTGATGCACTTTTAAAAGCAAGGAAAAATAATTATCTTTCCCCATTGTGCTGAAATAGTGAAAGGCTAATGAAACTGTGATGATGCTGTTCTCTCTGTGGTGCAGTATATAATGCAAACATCAGAATCATGCCTTATTGAATGAAATTGTACTGCAGATCCTAATGCTAAAGTTAGTCTGGATACACATCTAGAAACTCATTTCTCTTTCATTCTCTATTTTTCCTTCTTAATTTTTTTCTCTTCTTGCTCCCATTGACCCTTCAAGACAGGGCACCATCTGTTTTCTGTTTCTATAATATAATTCATATGGAATTGAGTCTGCTACCGATCTAAATAAATACGGTAACTCAAATAACAGTAAAAAGAGCAGTAAAATAAACAGCAACTGATATAAATATGTTCACTCATCTCTGTATAAGAGTCCGAGAAGAGGAGAGGTTAATATAGAAATGCCAAGCAAAAAGTAACCAAAAAATCCCCACTCACACATCTCTTTTATCTTAAATAGTTTGTCTGTTCCATTCAGTGACTTTATGGAGCTCCCCTGCAAGTTTTGCTTGGAATTCTTCCGTATTAGTCTCAGTTTAGCCTCTTGGAACCTGTGGTTATTAGTACATTATCAAGGGAAGTCCTCATCTGAAATGAGAACCACCTCTATGGGCTATAAATCAAACATAATTAGCCTCTCTAGTCAAGTTCTAGCAAAACATACCAGGGATTCTACATGCTGGTGATAAAAACAAGAAATAGGTTTCAGGCATAACACAGTACAACAGAAAGCTAGATATGTAGCACATCGCAACAGAAAGATACCAATAGCAATAACAATAGCACTTAGATTTATATACCACTTCACTTTGCTTTACATCCCTCTCTAAGCAGTCTACAGAGTCAGCATATTGTCCCCAACATTGGGTCCTCAATTTACCCACCTCAGAAGGATGGAATGCCGAGTCAAGATAGATATACACCTCAACAAAACAATATCATAATGAAGCTTGAATAAAAGTATGCATCTATCCTAGACAAGAACAGACAATCAATGTTTTATCCTCTTCCCTTCAGATCTCAAGGCACCTCAGCTCTCCTCCCTACTCATCTGTCAAGACCATGTTATTTAACAACATTGATTTTGTAACAATTAAGTAGGTCACTTGGGATGTATTTTTTTCCATTTCTTTGGTGCCTCCAATGGAACATAGTATTCAGATGATATGTCACATGGCATCTCCCATGTTGTAGAATTATAGAATGTACAGCTTAGAAAAGAGGTTGGTGATCATCTTGCCCAATCCATTGCCCAATGCAGAAATAACTACCACAGCATTCCTGATAGATCCAGCCTTTGTTTCAACACCTCCAGCGAAGAAGATACCATTACCGAATATACAACTGAAATCTCGGTTGCTTTAATTTAAGGCCACTGTTTCTTTTTCCTATCATCTGGAACAATTTAGAGAAAGCCTACCCTTTTTTTACATGGTAGTTTTATGGGTACTTTTTGGGAACTATCATCTCCTTGTAATTTTCTGCAGATGAAACATACCTAACACATGTAACCATTCCTCAATAATTTTTCCTTCCTGGCTCCAAATCAACTTGGTTGTTTTTCTCTAGACATGTTCCAGTTTGTCAATTTCTTTTCTTAAACATAGCACCCAAAATTAGATACAATTTTCCAAGTGTTAATCTGATCAGAATAGAATAGAAAGAGTGATATCCCTTTGACACTATATTTACCTTGATGCAACCTTGATGGCAATTATGTGTGTGTTGGGGTTTTTTTTGGGGGGGGGCATTGCAGAAGCATTATGTTACTATCTTGTATTCAGTTTGTGATCTACCAAGACCCCCAAATCTTTTTCAGGTGTTCCAACATAGTTGGGGCATATTTTTTTCTTATGGAGGAAGACTGAAGCGAAGTAGAAATTGAGAAGTTTTTTAATTTCTTCATCAGTTGCAATTACCCTGCCATCTGCTTGAAATGGGCCACCCTTTCCTTTTTCTTTTTGCTACCCATAAAAATCCACATTCTTTTTATTTATTTTATCTTCCTTTGTAAAACTGAGTCCCTTTTAGGTTTCAACAATTCTGATATTCTTTCTTTCAGATATTAGGCACTTGTTGGTATTTCTCCATGATGTTTTCACCCATCCTTTATATTAAGTTTTAATTTATCTTAATAAATGTTTCCTCTATATCCATAACAGATGCATAAGTTGCCTTCCATATTAGAATCATACAGTATGCAATTCTACTTTCAGTATCTTATTCTTAGAATTTTCCAACCATCCTCTACTTCCTTTGATTTGGAGACTTCTGCCATCATGAGCCTTGGTAATTCAGTGGTTAGACTGCAGTAATACAGGCTACTTATGCTGACTGCCTGCAGTTTGGCAGTTTGATTCTCACTGGCTCAAGGTTGGCTCAGCCTTCCATCCTTCCGAGGTTGATAAAATGATGATCCAGATCATTGGGGGCATTATGCTGACTCTCTAAAACTGTTTAGAGATGGCTGTAAAGTACTGAGAAGTGATATATCAGGCTAAATGTTATTGTTTTTGCTATCTATGCAAGCCCACCAAATACTTCTTTAAATTTGGCTCTCCTGCAATCCAGTGTGCCTATATGTATGTATGCATGCTCTATCTTTACTTTCTTTTCCTCCAGCTATTTTTCCTCCTCCTTTTTCTCCATTATTTATTGGTTTTTTAACCAAATCTGCTTAAAATCAGATCTTTATTTTTTTTTTACTTCCACTTTCCAGCAAATGCAGAAGTCAGCAAAACTGTTAAGGAATTTTGGGAATTTGAGAACGTGAGATCTCTCAGCTGAGATGATTATCCAACAGTATCTAAATAAATGAATTTTCCCATTGTTACCATGCACTTTGGAATGAGGCATTCATTACTTAAAAGGAGAGGAAACCTCAATACAAGCAAATATTGGAGGGACTGAGATCTTAGGGTATAAGATCTTAGAGTTCATTGGCAGAACTGCAGTTTTTGGGACTTCAGTGGGTTTCATTATGTATGGAGGTACGAGCTGCTTCTCCTACATGACAAACTTCAACATGCATGGAACAAAAAACATTAAATCAGTGTATATGCATTGTCATTTGTTTTAATGTGTTGGCTTTCTTTTTTCCTTCATGACAAAGCTCTATTATTACATTTCAATCTCATGGTGCTACCAAGACCAGGACAATCTTTTGAGGTAGCATATTGGAGTATTATATTCTTGTCCATAGTTTATCATATGTAATTACATATAAATCAGAAGACATGTCTTCCACATGTAGGATTATTAATCATTTAACATTATCTTCTTATGTCCATGGTTTAAAAACAATAGTAAAAGACTAAAACTGATGTTTCTTCTACTCTATGCTCTCCAATTTTGTAATATCTATATTATTACTGATTAAATCATTTACACTTCTGTTCTGTCCTTTCCATGCTCTGGCAAAAAAAAATATTTCACCAGGGAAAGGAAAGGAATGTATGTGACTGGTTTGGTCTTTTATGAAGAGGACAATATTTATTAACTACCCAATTAAGAATATTTTATCTCAAAGTTGCTACTCCAAGTATCAAAGAGTCTATTATAACTGCTGCCATAAATTGTGGTTTCCAAAGTTTATAAGCAGGATGTAAAATCTGCTCTTTGGATTATAAGGTTTCAGCTACAGAGAAAATTGATTTCTGGAGATGGGATCATTTTGAAATTGCAGAACTGGAGTCTTTACATTACTGAATGTCCCTTATACTGTATTACAGGTGCTTAACCTATCATTTTCCCAATGATTACAACCGTTTACAATGACATCAATGCAAGTTAAGCATAGGTGATTTCCAGAGATGAGATGAATTTCAACAAAAAAAATATTTGTAGTTCTTGAAGGGTTAAGATTGAGGACAAGTTTTCTACAACCTCTTTGTGACTAAAAATGGAGCCTTTAAATGTTTTGACTGTTTGTATAGCCATAATCAGATTCTACCGGGACAGCTAGTCATAGAGACTAAACATATAAATATGATTCCCCCTGTTTCTAATGAATAAATTGTAAGTGCCATTACATGGTTAAACTGTGGAATACTCTATTATTAAATATGATGACAGCGACTAATTTGAAGGGTTTTAAAGAGGACAAATTAATGGACAAATTAATGCAAGTTCAAGTTATTAGTGGCAATTGGTCTTGAAGGCTCTTGCCACCTTCAGACTCACAGATAGCATGCCTTAAATCCCAGCTGTGAAAGAATGACCACAGAAGAAAGCTATTGTTTTTTCTGTCTATGCTTAAGAGTTTCCTGGTCAATAGACCTGTGGTTCTCCGCTAAATAGGACAAATAAGACTTCTTGTGTTCTGCACAACTAAAAGGACAAGGCCCTAATCCAAGAGAATAGTGTTAGAAATTTTAATGAATCATCCTTTGTTTTGCTGTTGTTGACTGGAGAAATTAAGTAGGACTAATGAGCCACTATTGAAGAAACCTAGCTTCTGGTGATGTATGGCCACAGCCAATGCATTATGAGCACTATCCTATTGATGTCACCTGAACTGGGCTTCAACCAGAGTTGTGCTATCTTGGTGCATTGTATGCACTGGTTTCAGGCATTACAGCATGGAAACATTTGGATGTAAGAGCCACTACTTGCATTTTATATCATTGCTCCAAATAAATTTATAAATGACAAAGGGCTGTTTCATTTCTTGAAAAGTCTTGCAGCTACCTATTTTACAGCTTGAATCTTTAGATAGCATCCCCTTTGCCATGGAGAATGTTCTTTCTCCAAAACAAAATGAAGATCAATAGGAAACTACTGACTCCTGCCCAGATTTCATAAAAGTCCAGTGCCATCTTGTGACTAAATTCTATACTGACACTGTCCACATACCCTTCAATGTTTTATAGAGGTACAGGCATTTTTTATGGCGTACCTTTCTTGTTTCATTTTGAGGAGCGTATCTCGGCAGCACTATGCTTTACTGCCAAATTTCTTTTGCTGTATATAGTATTGCACTGACTTCTGAAATCGCAATGTTGTTGAGTTGAAGAATAAGAGAAGAAAAAACAATCCTGATCAAAAGGCTTAAGACAGAAAAGGGTTCGCTTTGTCAAAAAAAGACCAAAAATATATAGAGAGTGTCTATATGTATATTCTATTGTAAAGTAAGTTCTATTGTGCTCATCTCTTAGGTGTGATCAGAACTGCAGCAGAAAATAAACCTTGTCAGCAGCAGTGTGCAAAATTGCAGAGCTGTGTGTGTATAAATGTGAGCACACATACCAGTCTGACTTTTCCTTACTGCTGCTCTTAATAAGTACAGCTATAATAGCAACAAATCCCAACCATCTCTGATCAAAAGAATGCCTGAATTCAACCGGATTTATTCCCAGGTATAAAAGCTTTAGGACTGCAGTCTCAGTAATACATAATGAATGCACTGTTAAATGAATTTAAATCATAAAGACCATCCACTTCAGTGCATGACATCAGGAATCTACAATCTTTTTCATGCCATGGGTTTTACTTGGCTTTTAAGGGGTGTGCAAGAGTCAACTTTCAAAAATTGCCAGAACAAAATCTGAATTTCATTTATTTAATTCAGTGTAATTAATTCAGTGTAGCTACTATGACTATTTTCTTTAACTCTCCCTTTTCTGTCATGTTAAGTATTAACTATTCATTAACTCTCCTTTTCTGTCATGTTAAAAATTAAAATTCAGCCGTAACCTTTGGAGGGCTGCACCCAAGATATAAGGATTACCTGTGACTTCACAGCCTGCTTTAAAGGTATTTTCAGTTTCTTTCCCCAAAGGAAAAATGGGTTAAATGCTTAGCTGCTTTATTTCATGAGTGATCTGTAGCATTCTTGCACAGAACTTAGAACAGCATCCATGAATTTCTCCTAGAAAATGCCCTATGATTTAGACCCAAATCTGTTTTGTTTCAAATGTAACTGCAGGCGATGCTTTGGGATATACCAGGATATTGATTTACCAAAGACAAAAACCAGAAAACAAGGAGTACCTTGCCAAATATGGACAGTTGGTGGATAGAACTGACTTATCCCTTTGCCTTATGGCACTTTAGCTATTCTGGCATAAGCCATTCTAAGTAAGACAGCTTCCCACATCTATAAGGAGCAGGGTGCCAAGAATTCCAGAAAATAAATTATCCTCTTTCTAGTTCAAATATGTTTAAAATAAATACATGGTTTGGAGAAGGGGGGGGAGTCAGCCACATATGTCGATAGTTTAAATTGACCCACTGTATTAACTTCCATTCTTCTGAAAGAGAGGTTTATCAAGGATTTTTCAGTGTTGCTGAGGCAAGCTGGCCCACAGCTGTTTGTGTGAGTGCCCAGAGGAATGTGTTTTCCATGGAGCATGCCACCTTGAACCACTTTATTTTTTAAAATCCAAAGGATTTGTTACATCAGGGTTTTCAAAACATTTTTTTGCCAGAAGTGTTAATGTGTGTCATTAAAGCTGCCAAGATGCGCATGGCATACCGAGACCCTCGCCTGCGTTTATAGAAACTGACATAAGAATGTTAAAGAAAACAGAGCGGAGATATGGAGAGTGACAGCTGATTATTTATTTTTACATATTTTTCAAAGTATCAATAAATCCATTTGAGACTTCATGACTTGAGTGGTTGTAAGAGCAGCAAAGAATGAGTTATAATTAAGACCCATTCTTTTTCAACACACACCAAGCGAAATTGAAAGAGGGGATAGCCATAGGAATGAACTTTCAGCTGTCAAATGAAGTTCAATTACATAAAGGAGAAAATAAAATCGGTGATAGTTATAGTTACAGTGAATGTGATGAATAACCTACAGTTTCAGATACTTGCCTCTGACTTAGGGTTATCTATAGGCAAGCAAAATCTTGAGGCACCCGGCTGGTGCTAGAGTAGACTCAGTGACCTTGGTCAACAGCAGAAATGACAAATTCATTTCTAAGCTTCAGTTACCAAAATACAGATGCCATCTACATATAACATCATATTGCCAAACTAATAAATTATGTGGCAGCCTAATATGATAGCCTATAAACAATCTATTTAGAAATGGCTGTATTTCCATAATTGAATCATGAACTACTCAAGCACGTTTTAGCCTAGTCTAGCATATGATACAACCTCAGCCAAAGACCATCAACGAAGCCTCTCCACAAATGGATTATGGAATTCTTCATATAATTTGTGAACAGAACAATTTGGACTATCCATCACATTTCCACAGTGAGTGATGGTTCCAAACTGGAGCAGGAACTTTATGTTTTACAACATCAGCAGCAAAGTTTTTCCCCCATCTCTATTGCTTTGGTACTACTCACTGAGTTATACAAGCTGGAAAACAGTGGTGAGCCCTCTGAGCTTTGTGCCTATCCTGAGCAGTATATGACAACTATAGGAATGAGTCCACATCTATACCATGCGGAAAAGGGACCTTAAGCAGCAAACTTTGCAGTCCAGTGGCCATAATAAATATAGGTATTATTGCAAAAATATAGGGAGGAATATAGTAAATAGTAAATTGTATGAAAAATTGCTCTGAATGAAGGTAAACTTAGAACAAGAATTGCTAATTATACTGCTAAGCAGAGAGTATGATCAAAGCTACCCATACAGTCAATTGAGTTAAAAGTATGGAGTTTAGAAAGTAATGGACAGGTTTGGGGACAAGAAGTTGAGAAACCCACACAAAATTTACTTACCAACTGAATACCAGACTACAATAACATTGCTTTCTTTCTATTTAAATCATTGGTCTCACTTATGAATATATATACAGTAAACTGATTAATAAAGTTATGTGAATAACTTTTAGCATGCTTTGTTCTTTTTAAAAAAGTTTTTACTGAGTGATTACTCTGAAGATAGTTCATGGACAAATCTGCCCAATCTTTCAGTGAACATTCCTATAACTTCCAAGCATTTGTGATCCATACAAATCCTACACAGAGATTCTGTAGCAGACCACAGAATAAAACCAAAAGAAGAATGCATCTCCCTCCACTGTGCAAATAGATCCTACTCCGTCTGAAGGGATGCATGATAAAATCTGCATTTCTGACAGATGAAAAGGCTTTCTTGTTTCTCTTCAGAAGTTTACTGTTCAACAAGTCCTTTCAAATCTTGCTCCTTAAATGTAGATTTTCTCCTTTGTTTTCAGAAAAGTAATTGCAGCAATTGCTTAATAAGTCATATGCATGTACTGCAAACACTATTTGGCAATCAAGCTTTAGATCCATAGATTTGTATGCATGTTTGTGAGAAGGTCATGGTTTAAAGCAAAAGGGTCTTTTAAAATGTTTTCTTATTTTTATGGTTAAATATTGCTGTTTGCACCCCTCCCTCAGCACTTTACTCACAATTAATAACTTGCTTAGGATGTACCTGTTGCTAGCATTTAATTTCTGTTTAGCACATTTCACATAAAATACGGCCATGTGTCAGTGTATAGTTCCTGCTTTATGTTGCATATAATTCTTATAATATTCTGAATGGCATGTGCTAATTATTTAGTACAATAGCTCATCTTATGGAGCTGTAAGTCTGGGAAATGAAGGGTAGTAATTACCTGGAATGAGGATTTTTTCATTGTTGTTGTTGAGACCAAAGTGTGGGAGGGGAAAAATTCAAAATCAAAACAGCTTTCAGTTCAAAATTATTCGAGGCATACTGAAAGAGTTAACACTTCTTGACAAGTTTATAACTAGCAAGTCTGGAATTTCTGGCTTTGAAGGCAGCGGTTTGGTGAAATGTGCAGTAATTATGATATCCTCACTCTGATTCGAATATATATACTTTCTTATGCTAACAAATTCCATCTCCCATTTTCTAAACTAACTTTCTTGGACCTCTTTCCATAGGCACTTCCCTCACTCTTGCATTTAGCATTTGTCTGCAATATTCCAGAGCTTCCTAATTTAGTTTGACTTGCCTGCCTTGACCTACAAAGGGGGTAGGGAGATGAAAGCAACAAAAGAAGATCAAAATAAAAGAAAGCTTTGCCAAGAAAATAGTGATTTACGAGACACAAAGAAAGATCCTACTTTACATCAGAATAGATGCTTTCAATTCCTTGTCAAAATTCAAGAAGGTATGACCTTGACAAAATACTTCAGGTTTTATTTCGCTCTGTTTTATTTTTTTTTATAGGGAGCCATCCTTTGGCAAAAGAGAAAGCGGAACTTGAGTCAGAGGAAGACTCCAAAAGACAGAACATTTTATAGTCCTGTGAAAAAAAGAATTTGTCCCTTTTCAGATTTCCTGCCCCCTTGAATTTAATAACTGGTTGTACCATGTTTATTTCCGAATGTTTCTCTACATTTCTGTGGGGTTTAGTTCTGGACTTTGTTTTCTCCATTGCATAATAATCCTTTACAAACTTGCTTGAATATTGGGACTCATTGTTTCGCGGCATGTTTTGCAAGAGCTTCAGCTGATAGACAGATGGCTTGATATTCTCCTGTAGAATTCTTTGATACAAAGAACTTATGGTTTGATTTGCTTTGAAGCTCATTTGTCTTGACGATGGCAAATCAGCCAGTATTTTTTTTTAAAAAAAAAACGAAGTCCATGAATGCATGTTTTCATTGTTTTTCGACTGACTGGAAGCTTAGGAGAAAAGTAAAAATGGTGACTAAAAAGTAATTCATGAGTTTTTAACCAGGCATGGTTCCCCTACTGGGCTACTAAGAAAGACCTGTATTAGATCTTTCTGAGGACAAAGAGAAAAAGAAAAAAGGAGATTTTAATTTTAAAGCTGACCTTTATTCCTGCATATATGTCCATTGTGATGTCTTAGCTTTGTGGGAATGTGGGTGTGTGCATTCATTCACTGTGTCTACATATAATTTTATACATGGTGGGTTTCAATTTATTTTACTACTGGTTCGCTCATGTGTGCATGTGCAATGCTTCTGCACATGCACAGAGGTGTCTGGGCGGGTGGGTGGAGCCTCCTGCCCGATCGGGAGTGAATCAGCAGAAACCCACCTCTGCATATGCAGTATATTTGTAATAAGACTTGCAATTGGCAATTGCTTTCTGGCAAATGGAGAATTGGGAGCCCACAATAGTAGAGGAATTATATATTGGAGTGAAAATTATCTGATCCCTAGACTGAATCTCTTCGTAAGTGACTGCCAAATTATTTCAGTCCAGACAAGAGGGAGTTGGGGTTAAATTGGCATCAGCAAATGACAAAAATCAGTGGATACAGTGCAGAGAGGTTTAAGTCCCTGACTCTGATTGTAATTTTTTCAGCATCATTGGTATATTTTTGGAGAAACAACTTCACAATTTATTTATTTATTTTTATTTTTTTGAGCAAGGCATGACATGTTTCTAGAATCTATGCAGTGCACACTTCATTGTGATGATACGAGCCAAAGTTTGTGACATGTATACTGTACATGGCAAGCAGATCAAAATCAATCCTGCAGGTCAAAATCAGTTGTTTAATAAAATGCCATGAAACCTCATTATAACTAATTGGAGCAAATTATTATTCCAAATATCCATTTAATACAAAAGTACATAATCACAACAATTTACATCATTTGTGTGATATCATTATGCAAATGATGTTTTGTGTACATTTTCCATGATACTCATAGAACAGGGCATTTATCAGTTTAATTAGAATAACAGAGTTGGAAAGGACATTAGAGGTCTTCTAGTCCAACCCCCTCCTTAGGCAGGAACCCCTACGCCACTTCAGAGAAATTGTTATCTAATCTCTTCTTAAAAACTTCCAGTATTGGAGCATTTATAACTTCTGGAGGCAAGTTGTTCCACAGATCAATTGTTCTAACTCTCAGGAAATTTCTCCTTAGTTCCAAGTCACTTCTCTCCTTGATTTCCACCCATTGCTTCTTGTTCTACCCTCAGGTGCTTTGGAGAATAGTTTGAATCCCTCTTCTTTGTGGCAATCCATGAGATATCAGAACACTGCTATCATGTCACCACTAGTCTTCTTTTCATAAGACTAGACATAGCCAGTTCCAGCAATCATTATTTATGTGTTCTATCCTTGAGTCCCCTAATCATCTTTCTTGCTCTTCTCTGCATTCTTTCTAGTGTCTCAACCTCTTTTGTACATCATGGTGGTGACCAAAATTGGATGCAGTATTCCAAGTGTGGCCTTACCAAGACATTATATAATTAAACTGATTGAACAATGAGAATTCCTATTATATGCAATTTTATAATTCAAGAGCAGAGATAAATATTTTTTCACAAAATAGCAAAGAACCACAACCTTATAAAATTGGTCTGTAATGCTGCCCAGGAGAAAAACTGATTCTAACTTTTTAGTTGCTTAAAGAAACCTAGTACCTTTCATAATTCGATAAGGAGTTGCATAGAGATAGTCCTTGATTTACAATTGTGGTGAATATCTGTAGGTCGGATGTAGGATAAGAGTGAAGGTTCATTCTCCAAGCTGGTGAATTGGTTTTGAAACATTTTGTTACCAGGCTATGTAACATCTTCAGCAGAGTTTAGAAGATGTCATTGTTCCTCTGTTTATAAGAGCTTCAGTGTGTCAAGTGTGGGTCTTGTGATGGGTCAGCTACGCATCATCAGTGAGTCTTGTGATGGATCGTGATAAAGAAGATTACATTAGGTCAGGGTCATTGAGAGGTGAACTGCTGGTGGGGGGTGGGTTGCATGAATTGGTTGAAGGTCAGTGCTGTCTCTGGTTGGCTATGCTGAAGATGTTATCTAGCCTGGTGATGAAACATTCAAAACCAACCCACAAGCTCGCATAACAAACCTTCACCTTCATAATCCTTCATTTATAGTCATAATTGGGACCATAATTTTTGGCAACCTAATAATGCAGTTATTAAGCAAGTCATCATATGACTGGATCCAATTTTGCAACCATTTTTCCACAGTTAAGTAAATTATTATGTCATTAAATAAAACAGGCAGTCATTAAGCAAATTTGGCTCCCCCTATTGACTCTGCTTGTTGAAAGCTGGCTGGGAAGATTGCAAATTGTCATCACACCACCACAAAATGTTGCTGCTGTTGTAAATTCAAGCCAAACATCTTAATTTTGATCACATGATTGCAGGATAGTGTAACGGTTGTAACATTGAGGATGGACTGTAAGTCACTTTTTTCAAGGCTGCCATAAATGAATAATCCTAAGTAAAAAAACAAAACCCATGCTGTCATTCTGGCCTATTTTTGCATTAAACCTAAACAATGTCAGATTATTATTTTTCTTTCAGATATTTTGGGTTGCATATATTTAAAAGGAATCTAAACAACCAGGCCTGTTCTAAATAGCCTTGTTATTTATATGAACACTATCATTTTGTTTTTAAGCAAGAAGGTCTATGCAGAAAAATAACTGAAAAGTGTAACAAAATTTCTAATCACAGACACACAGGAATCTATAGACACCTACAGTACTTTCTGTAATTAAACATGAAGTTACCTATCAAAACATTTTAAAGAAAATGATATTATTTTGGGAATTGTCGCATTCTGTTTATTAACTTAATGATTAACTCACCTTTCACCTGCAGTAGATGATTGTTAGCCTTGACAGAAAGTAAATACATTGTATACGAAATTAAGCAAAACACATTTATATTAAGGAAAAATATTCAGAAACAAGACTTTATGGCCCATTAATAAATGTGGTGTTAAATATACGTTGGATCTATTTTTTTGTTTCATTTGCTTTTTTTTTAAATGCTCACTATGAAGGGAAGAGTGTCTATGATGAAGATTTTTTTTTTTTTAAAGTTTGCAGTAATGTAGCAATTAGTGCATTTTGTAACATACCTCCAATCAGTACTCAGACACTTATGGATTTAATTATCTGTTTGTCTAACCATCAATCCATGTAACATATTTCAGTGACTAGAATATGTACATCAACGGAGAGAAATAAATTTGAATCCCTGCTTAGCTATGAAATTTGATAGATGGTTTTTGGAAAAGAGCAAAGCTTAGAGATAGTTAGAACAGATGTTTTGAATTCCCAGGATTTCATTTGAATCTACCCTTGGTTTTTTGGTCTTTCTCTTTGAATATGGCTATACTTTAAAATATGGCTATAGTTAATGTTAATAATAGTGAGTTTAATGAATTAAAGGTCTCACTGGACTAGTTCTGTTTTCCAGTCTAATCTTTGTTCATAGGTTTTTGGGAGCATAACAAAGAAGAAAGAACTATCCATGCACCCTGAATATTTTGGATGAGGATGGAATAAAATATGTAACACACATCAGATAATATACAACATTGAAGATACAAAGGTGTCTAGAATTGCATTTCAGTAATTGCTACTGTAATTGAATCCATCCACCTTGCAGTTGGTGATCTTCTTCTTTTTCATTCCAACTTTCCTAGCATAATCAACTTTCCAAGGAGGGCTAGATCTTTATACAATGTATGCAAAGTACAATAATTTCAGCCTGTCATTTATGGCTTAAGTGGAAACTCTGGATTGATTATTTTCTGTGATCCATTTGTTTATTTTCCTGACTATCCATTGTCTTCTTGAACCAAAGTTCAGAATGGAAGGGAACTTGAAGGTCACCTAGTCTAGCCTGCCCCTTCCCCCTGTCAAACATACCATTTCAGACAAGTGACTGTCCAGTCTCTTATTAAAAACCTCCAGTGATGAAGTATCATATTTTTGGAGTATAGGATGCACCTTTTTCCCTCAAAAAAGAGGGTGAAAATCTGGTTGCATCTGATACACTGAATACAGCATTTTTGGCCTCCTGAAACTCTGCCCACTTTGCAAAAATGGCCGTGTATAGCCTTTAGAAGGCTTCCAGAGAGCTGGGGGCTGGGGAGGGCAAAAATGAGAGAAAAACATACCATTCTTTGCTTGGTTTTGCCCCTCCAGCCCCCAGGAGCACTCTACAAGCCTTCTAAAGGCTATGCATGCCCTTTTTGACAAAAAAACAGGCCTGTTTTCATGAAAAAAGGGCTGTTTTTGGGAGGTCTGCAGAGTGCAATTTTTTTTTTAATTTGCCTCTTCAAAATCTTGGTGTGTCTTATACTCCAGTGCATCTTATACACTGAAAAATACGATACACAACTTCTGAAAGCAAGCTGTTCCACTGGTTAATTGTCCTCACTGTTAGGAAGTTTCTCCTTAATTCCAGGTTGCTTTCCCCACGATTAGTTTCCATCCATTGTTTCTTGTTCTGCCCTCTGGTGCTTTGGAAAATAAATTGACACCCCCCCCCCCTCCTCTTTGTGGCAGCTTCTTCAAAAGCCTCAATGTTCTTTTTACACTGTTTTTCTAAAGCCAAACTCTTGGTCCCATGGAGTGTCACAGGTAAAATGATTGTCTACATGTTTCTGACCCTTTTAATGAATCTGTGAAAAGATATTTAATTTTTCATTGCTACCCTACCAAGTGACAGTCTGCAGTGTATTTCTTGACTACTGGTTTTGTTATTGCTAATAGTCAATCCTAAAAGACAGAGAGACAAGTTATTTCATGCAGATTATATTTGGGTCTTATTAACAACAATAAAGTTTTGCCTAAGTCTGTGGATATTATAAAGTATAGGGTAATGTTTCAAAAATAAAACAAATCTAAGATACTTTTGACTTACAAATAATAAGATTTTACAAAAATATGTAGGAATGGGACCTTGGTTACTGTTTGGATCATGTTAAATATATAGGAACAATTATTTTAAGAAATTGTTGTTAGAAGATCTAAATATTAAAAATTCTGTAACATAAACTAATAATGATATTAATAGTTGGTTGAAAATGCATGTGAGTTCATAGGGAAGAATACATGTTGTGAATATGAATTTAATTTCATGATTACTATATATTTTAAGAGGGATGCGCATGTTAATTTCACTCAGGTACTTTAGGCAGATCAATAAGTTATTGATCAAATGTTTATAGAACAGTCAGATTCCAAGAGTCTCTTTTTATAAATTGCAGCTCTTAGATGAAAATGAGAGGTTTAATTTTCCAGACTATCAATTGCACCTTTGGGCATACATATTAATGAGTTTTTATATGTACCATTTTAGTCTAACAACAGAATTATTATTTGAATTCTTTGAACTCTTGACAAGTACTTGGAAAATCATCAGAATTTACATGTATTCCTAGCATTAAAGGCAGAAGATATATTTTGGATGTTATTGGGAAAGAGATTTAAATTTGTTTCTTGTTCTTATGAGAAATGATCTTATTTAAACATAGCAAGTGAATGCTTGCCTTTTGTTTTTTTGGATAATCTGGACATAAGACAGGATTCACTTTAGATGAACATTTTACTAACTGTACTTTTAAAGATTTTGATTATAAAATAATGCAACCTTCTTAAATTAGTTGAATGGATGTGTGTGTGTGTGTGTGTGTGTGTGTGTGTGTGTGTGTGTAAAGACAACAACATAATCATTCTCCCAGCAGACAAAGGTAACGCCACAGTGGTGATGAACACATATGACTACCAAGCCAAACTATTCAACCTACTCCAAGACCCCACTTATAAACCTCTAAACACAGATCCCACCACCTATCTGGAAAAACCACCAAATCCAAAATAAAAGCCTCTCCCATCAGTGAAGAAATCCAGCAAAGAATCATCCCCAGAAAGAAACCATCCAGCTGCCCCAAGCTCTAAGGCCTCCCCAAGATACACAAAGAAGGAACCACACTCAGACCCATAGTTAGCTCCATAGGCTCACCGCTACAAAATCTTGCCAAATTTCTCACCAAACAACTCCAACCCTACGCAGAATCCATCACCTCACACGTACAAAACTCACTCCACTTCATAGAAACAATAAAGAAACAAAACCTACAACCCAGCGACCTACTCGTGAGTTTCGATGTCATATCCCTCTTCACTCAAGTGCCTATAAAAGAAGCCTTGACAGCTATCTAGAACAAACACATCCTGGACCTGACCAACCACTGCCTAACCAACACATACTTCATCCATAATGGACAAAGATACAAACAGATAGAAGGAGCACCCATGGGATCACCCCTCTCACCCATCATCACAAATTTATACATGGAACATTTTGAAACTAACGCCTTAGATAAATCTGAACATAAACCCAAATTCTGGCTTAGATATGTTGATGACACTTTTGTGATTTGGCCACATGGGAAAGAAAAATTGAAGAACTTCCTCACACATCTCAACAGCCTACACCCCAAAATACAATTCACCATGGAAATAGAAGCAAACAAACAACTTCCCTTTCTGGACATCATAATCTAAAAAAAAAACCAATGGCTCCCTAGGACACACCATCTACTGAGGGAAAAAAATACATCAACTGCTACTTAAACGCACAATCCCATCACTACCCTGCACAGATCAACTCTGTAGCCAAGACCCTCATCTTCAGAACCAGATGCCTAGGCGACAAAGATCACCTGAAAACTGAATTACACACTCTCACAAATGTATCAATCTCCAACGGAGTCCAAAGAAAAACAATTACCAACCTAATCCAAAGGGAGACTCCCCCCAAGAACCGAGACACAGAATAGGACAACAGCATCGCCCTCTCCCTTACATCAAAGGCACCGCAGATAAAATCATCAAAATTCTCCACAAGCACAATATCAAGACAGCCTTCAGTACTGACCAAAAAATAGCCAACATCTTCAGAAACCCCAAAGACAAGATCCAGCTAGAAAACCAAGGAGTCTATGAAATATCATACAAAATCTGCCCTGCCACATACATTGGAGAAATTAATAGGAGAATAAATACACGCATCGCAGAACACAAGAATGCAGTCAGAAAAAAAGAAAAATAAAAGAAAAATAAAAACATATATTTAGATCAGGGGTGGGTTCCGGCAAGCACTACTGTTGGTTCGCTCATGTGGTTCAGAGGCATGGCAGGCCTCGGTCACTGCTGGTTCTAGTGACCCAGGCCACCAAACCACTACTGGTTAAGCTGAATTGGTCTGAATTGGTTTGAACCCACCAGTTGTTTAGATAGGCTCGCACGGGTGTGTGTATAAATATATGTGTAAACAAAAATGCCATAAACACATACATATACACACTAGAGTTCGGTTTGTACTGATTCGGCCAGCTTCAGCCAAGTAGGTAGTAACTTGGGTGGACACCCCCCGAACCAGTTCTATAGGCACTGCCAGCTTGTTTTTTGGCTCTGCGCATGTGCAGAAGCAATTTTACCTACTGTGCATGTGCACATAGCACTCTTTAAGTGCATGTGCACCTGAAGGATGTGCACGCCCAAAGCTGTTCCTGAGTGATCCGGCAGTAGAAGTCAGAACCCACCCTTCATACACACATACACATGTAGTAATTGCAGGCTGTTCCATATTGGCTGAATTTAGTCAATATCATCAAAACATGCAATATTGGAATTCAACATTATGCAAACACAAGTAGTAGAACAAAGTCAAACTAGTGTCTTGGACTTTAAGAGAGCTAATTTCAATAAACTTAGAGAGAGCCTAGGAAGAATTCCATGGATGAGAATCCCCAAGGGGAAAACAACTCAAGAAGCTTGGGAAGTATTGAAAAATGAGATTACAAAAGCCCAGTCTAGCACAATACCAATGAAGAAGAAAAATAACAGCTCCCAAAAGAAACCAGCATGGCTGCATAAAGAACTCTCTGACAAATTGAAAGATAAAAAAGATAAGTATAAAAAGTGGAAAGAGGGGGACATAACTAAGGCAGAATATCAGCAAATAGCTCAAGCCTCTAAAGATGAAGTGAGGAAAGGTAAGGCTCACAATGAAGAAAGGCTTGCCACAAAAGTAAAAAATAACAAAAAAAAGCTTTTCCCAACATGTTAAAAACAAGAAAAAAAATTAAAGAAACAATTGGTCCATTGCTGGGAGAAAGTGGCAAGAAGATGACAAGCAACAGGGAGAAAGCAGAACTATTTAAGTCATTTTTTTGCATCTGTCTTTACACAAAGGGATAAAACAGTCCAACCTATCAAAAACAGCACCACAAAAATAAGATTAGGAACACAAGTTGAAATAGGGAAGAAAAAGGTAAGTGAGCACCTGTCTACCCTAGATGAGTTCAAATCACCAGGACTGGATGGATTACACCCCAGGGTTCTGAAGGAACTGGCAGGCAAGATCTCAGAACCACTGAACTATAACTTTCAGAGGTCCTAGAGCACCAGGGAACTGCCAGAGGACTGGAAAAGAGCTGATGTTCCCATCTTCAAAAAAGGAAAAAAATAGATCCAGGAAACCCAAGACGTATCAGCCTGACTCAACACCAGGAAACATTCTGGAAAAGATAATCAAGAAATGAATTAGTAAACACCTAGAAGTAAAAAAAAAAGTAACAGCCAAAAGCCAACATGGGTTTATCAAAAACAGATCATGCCAGACTAATCTTATTGCATTCTTTGACAAAGTGACAAAATTAGTGGACCAGAGGAATGCCATCGATATAGTTTACTTGGACTTCAGTAAGGCATTCAATAAGGTAGACAATAACCTACTACTAGATAAAGTAGAAGAATGTGGGTTAGACAGCATCACTACCAGATAGATTCGTAACTGGATAACCAACCGCACTCAATGTGTAGTCCTCAATGGAACTCCATCTACATGGAGGGAAGTATGCAGTGGAGTACCCCAAGGCTCTGTTTTAGGCCTAGTACTCTTCAACATCTTCATCAATGATTTGGATGAGGGAATAAATGGGAACTCATCAAATTTGCAGATGACACCAAGCTGGCAGGAATACCCAACACTCCAGAAAATAGGCTTAAGACACAGAAGGATCTTGACAAACTTAAACATTGGGCACTGTCTAATAAAATGAAATTCAATGGTGAAAAGAGTAAGGTTCTACATTTAGGCAAGAAAAAAGAAACGCACAGGTACTGTATAGGTGGTACCTTGCTCAATAATAGTAACTGTGAAAAGGTTCTTGGAGTCCTAGTGGACAACCATTTAAATATGAGTCAGCAGTGTGCAGTGGCTGCCAAAAAAGCCAACATAGTTCTAGGCTACATAAACAGAGAGATAGAATCAAGATCACGTGAAATGTTAATACCACTTTATAATGCCTTGGTAAGGCCACACTTGGAATGCTGCATTCAGTTTTGGTTGCCACGATGTAGAAAAGATGTGGAGACTCTAGAAAGAGTGCAGAGAAGAGCAACAAAGATGATTAGGGGACTGGAGACTAAAACATATGAAGAACGATTGCAGGAACTGGGTATGTCTAGTTTAATGTAAAGAAGGACTAGGGAAGACATGATAGCAGTGTTCCAATATCTCAGAGGTTGCCACAAAGAAGAGAGAGTCAAACTATTCTCCAAGGCACCTGAGGGTAGGACAAGAAGTGGAAACTAATCAAGGAGAGAAGCAACTTAGAACTAAGGAGAAATTTCCTGACAGTTAGAACAATTAATCAGTGGAACAATTTGCCTTCAGAAGTTGTGAATGCCCCAACACTGGAAGTCTTTAAGAAGATGTTGGATAGCCATTTGTCTGAAACAGTATAGGGTTTCCTGACTAGGCAGGGGGTTGGACTAGAACACCTTCTAACACTGCTATTGTATTGTTTGAAATGTTTATTCCATTTGTATGCCGCCCTATTCCTGAGAGACTCAGGGCAGCTAACAAGCAGTGGGGAAGGAGAATACAAACAAAAAACAGGCAAGTTAAAACAGAGCAACAGTCGCAACTGTTTAAGTGGGGCCAGGAACTCATCAGCCCCAGGCCTGCCGGAACAGCCAGCTCTTAGTGGCTTTGCGGAAAGCTGGAAGGGTGGTGAGGGTCCGGATCTCCATGGGGAGATCGTTCCAGAGAGCCGGAGCAGCCACAGAGAAGGCCCTCCCCTGAGAGGTCGACAGTCGACATTGGCTAGCAGATGGTATGCGGAGGAGGCATACTCTGTGGGATCTAATTGGTCATAGGGAGGTGATTGGCAGGAGGCGGTCTCTCAAGTACCCAGGTCCAATACCATGTAGGGCTTTAAAAGTAATGACTAGCACCTTGAAGCGTGTCCGGAGACCAACAGGCAGCCAGTGCAGCTCACGGAGGATAGGTGTGACGTGGATGTACTGAGGTGCACCCACAATCGCACGTGCAGCTGCATTCTGGACAAGTTGAAGTCTCCGAATGCTCTTCAAGGGCAGCCCCATGTAGAGCGTGTTACAGTAATCCAGTCTTGAGGTCACAAGGGCATGAGTGATTGTTCTAAGGGCCTCCCAATTCAGGTAGGGTCACAATTGGTGCACCAGTCGAACCTGGGCAAATGCCCCCCTGGTCACAGCCGACAAATGATGTTCTAAAGTCAGCTGTGGGTCCAGGAGGATTCCCAAATTGCGAACCCTGTCTGAGAGGCGTATAATTTCACCCCCCAGCCTGAGAGATGGAGTACAAGGCCAATATTTGGGAGGGAACAGTAATAGCCACTTGGTCTTGTCAGGATTGAGTGCCAGCTTGTTCATCCCCATCCAGATCCTGACAGCCTCCAGGCACTGACACATCACTTCAACTGCTTCACTGAGTTGGCACGGGGCGGACAGATACAACTGTGTATCGTCCGCATATTGGTGGTATTTTATCCCATGCCGATGAATGATCTCACCCAGCGGCTTCATTGTATTGTAAAACAGTTGAGAAAGTAGTTAAATTTGAGGCGGTACCTTTGCTTATCAAATGTAAATATGATGCCGAATGGTGCATCCCATCTATACTGTATCTGACGATTTCTGAGTTCTTCGACCAAAAAAGCGTAGTCTCTCCTGGCTCTTAACATTTGAGGTGGTATCTCTTTCAAAACAGCCAGGTCTTGACCGCCAATTTGAAGCTTAGTGTTATAAGACGCTTGCAGTACCATATTTCTAAGCTCTCTTGTAGTAAAATATATAACGATGTCTCGAGGAAGCTGCTTCTGCTTTGCCAGCCAGGAGTTAACGCGGTAAGCTTTGTCAATTTGCCAGTCTTGGTTGGTCCCTGGTCTTCCCATCAGGCGGTCAAAAGCTTCCGATAGGATCTGTTTCAGGTTCTCCTGTTTCTCCTCACGCAGCCCCCTTACTCTTAATGCGAACTCCATTTGTCGGTACTGTATCATAATAATTTCTTTTTCAGCATTTTCCACTTTTTGTTCCACCACCTCTGTTTTCAATGTCAAGTTAGCATTGGCATCATTAAGAACCTCTAGAGTATCTTCCACTCCAGAAATATGTTCTGTTAATACAGTTACAAGACTCAGCATGTCGTCTCTAATTTTATCAACCTTAGCCTCAAATTTCTCATACAGCTCCTGTTTAAGTCCTTTTATTTCACTTTTAATTTCTTCTTTCATTTCTTTTATTTCCTCTTTTCTCTCCTCTCTATTATCTCTAAATTTATCTTCCATTTTAATTGTCTGTGCATTAAGAGCCTCGCTTAGATTACTCAGGAAAAATTCTTTCGTTAACACATCCCCAGCAGGGGGCGTAGGAAGCGGAGGCTGCAGCTTTGTGCCAGGCACTGAGGATGTGCCCCTGGAAGTAGAGGGTGACGACTTCAAGTTAATATTTGGTTTTGAGGCCATTTCAAAATTTATCTGCCTGCAGTTAATAAAACTCTATTGCCTGAATATGCAGCTTTAAGTAAAGAGGCTTTTATTTTGAAGTTTAAGGCTTGGCCAAACTTTCAGTGAGTAAACATTGTAACAAGACCGTTCAGCAGATTCATCACCATTTAACTTCCAGATAAGCAAGGTTAATGAAGGAGTAAAATTCTTCTATTGTGAAACCAAAACATATGATAAGCAATCTCTTTTGTTTTGAATTCTTGTGAGGATTAGCAAAAAGTGTTCGTTATTACCGGAGAAACCAGCCTGCTCGGCGCCATTTTAAAAGCCTCTGAGTAAATAATTTTTCGGAGGAGAAAAAGAAAAGAAGCTAAAATGTCTCAACTCTGTATGGAAAGCCCGAGATTTTTATTATAATATATTGAAGGCCGGACACCCTGCACCATCTGGACCTAGAGAAAGACCACAAGAAGGACAGGATAGACAGCAAACTACACAACCACCAGACAAGATGGAGCATCTCTCTTCTCTAGAAGTGCAAGGTGCTATGGAACCAAGACTTAGCCGCATGACTACTAGACGTATGGAGAAACAAGCTAAAAAGCAACAGCATCAACAATCATCGGCCATCGATCAAGGAACTACAATAACAAATCTGGAAGCAGTGGGAGGAGCTAGACCTAAGGTTAAACAGGCCGTGCAGGAAGCTCTAAAAATGCTTCAACCAACCAAAGATGACAACTAAGATTTTAACATGGAATGTCAACGGACTGAACTCTCCACAGAAGAGGAAGAAAATATTTCATTATCTCAAACAGTTTAAGAACGATGTAATTTGTTTGCAAGAAACTCATATCAAGTCAACTGATCAAAAATATTTGATCAACTCAAAACTTGGTCAACATTTTGCAGCTTCTGCTATGGAAAAGAAGAATGGTATAGTTGTATACTTAAGAAAAGATATGAAAGCTGAATTAATAGAAGCAGATCCCTTCGGAAGATATATTGCTTTAGACTTAATCTTAGAAGGGAAAAAGACATTACTTTTGGGAATTTATGCTCCCAATCAACAGCAAGATAGATTCTATAGAAATCTTCATGCTAAATTAGTACAGTGGGACTATAGTTCCTGTATACTATTGGGTGACTGGAATGGAGTGATAGACACTAAGAGAGATAAGAAGATTTCCTGCCTAAATACCAAGATGCGAGCAAAGTTACCCAAATCTTTCTTTGACATTATGGATGATTTTGAATTGAGAGATATTTGGCGAGAAAGAAATGCAGAGGAATATGACTTCACTTTCTTCTCGGACAGGCATCAATCCCTCTCAAGGATTGATTTTATTCTAACCACTAATGATTTGCTTTCTAGGGTCAAGAAAACAAAGATTGCAGCTAGGGTCCTTTCGGACCATAACCCAGTTTGGATGGAGTTGGGAAGGGTAGTGCAGGCAAGAAGGTCTTGGAGATTGAATGAAAACTTATTTAGATATGAAAAGTATATTAATGATTGTAAAAAATTACTATCTGAATATTTTGTTTTGAATATGAATAAGGGTACATCTAGGGAATTTGTATGGGACGCAAGCAAAGCGTATATGAGAGGAGTTTTGATGAATATAAATAAAACACATAGAAATAAGCAAGGGTTAAAACGAACAGAACTGGAAGAGGAAATTAAGAGAAAAGAGCTGGAGTTAACAATGAACCCAGATGATACAAAGGTTAAGGAAGCTATTAACATATTAAAATCTCAATTTGACATGTTGATCTCTGACCAGGTAGCTACTAATTTATTATATGCAAAACACAATACTTTTTGTAATGCAAACAAACCTGGCAGATGGTTAGCTTATCAGATTAGGAAAAAAAGGAAAACTCGAAATATATCTAAACTGATTTACAGAGGGAAGGAGGTGTTTCAACAGGAAGAGATTCAAAAGGCTTTCTGGGAATTTTTTACAGAACTGTATAAAGGGGATAAAATTAATGGTTTAGACATAGACAAATATTTAGACAAAGAGAAAATACCTTCAGTTAGAGAAGAACACAGGCAAAAATTGAATCAACCAATAACCTCGGGGGAAATCCTGCAGGTAATTAAGCAATTAAAGTCAGGGAAAGCACCAGGTACAGATGGCTTGACAGCGGTTTACTATAAAAACTTACAGTTAGAAATGGTAGAACCTCTTAGAGAATTATTTAATATGATTCAAACGGAAGGTAAAGTCCCTCCATCTTGGAAGACAGCGTTTATATCTTTGATACCCAAAGAAGATCAAGATACTACTCAACCCAAAAATTATAGACCTATTTCATTACTGAATGTAGATTATAAAATTTTTACTAAAATATTAGCAAATAGGTTAATGTTGGTCACTCAACAACTGATACATACGGACCAAACAGGTTTTATACAAGGGAGACAGATGAAAAGTAATGTTAGATTAATTATTAATGCATTAGAATATTTGGGAAAGAACAACCAGATCCCTGCTGCGTTTATATTTTTGGATGCTGAGAAGGCCTTTGATCGAGTTAACTGGCAATTTCTGTTGAAGATACTGCAAAAAATGCAGATAGGAGATAATTTTTTACAGTCAATTAAAGCAATATACCAACAGCAAACAGCACAAATCATAGTCAATGGAAGTTTAACAGACTCTTTTCAAATTGGAAAAGGTACAAGACAGGGCTGTCCTTTGTCCCCATTATTGTTTATTATAACTTTGGAAGTATTGTTGAATAAAATACGGGGCTTGGATGGTTTAAAAGGGATCAAGATTAGGCAGCAAGAATATAGAGTCCGCGCTTTTGCGGATGATTTGGTCATAATATTGGAACAACCGCAGGAATCCAGTATGGTTTTAATGAATACGATTAATCAATATGGTCAAGTGTCGGGTTTTAAAATAAACTTAGGAAAAACCAAAATATTAGCTATAAATATGAATATTAAACAAAAGGAAGAATTAGGAGTGATGCTAGGATGTGAGGTAGTTAAAAAAGTCAAATATCTTGGAGTTAACATTTTAACTTCAAATGGGAAATTATATAAGCATAATTATGAACCACTTTGGCATAGCATACAGACAGAGATGAAAAAATGGGAGAAATTGCACTTATCTTTGCTGGGTAGGATAGCGGCAGTGAAAATGAACATTTTACCAAAATTTTTATTTCTTTTCCAAATGTTACCTATACTTAAAAAAGATGCGAACCTTTTAGAATGGCAGAAGGGTATCAACAAATTTGTGTGGGCAGGAAAGAAGCCGAGGGTAAAGATGAAAATAATGCAAGATGTACGTGAGAGAGGAGGATTGAAACTACCTAATTTAAAACTATATTATGATGCAGTGGCATTATCTGTAATTAGTGATTGGATTCATTTAACCAATGATAGAATATTGAATATTGAGGGACACGATCTGGTATTTGGTTGGCATGCTTACCTGTTATTCAACAAAAAATTGGATAAGAATTTTAAAAGTCATATTTTAAGAAATGCTTTATTGCGGGTTTGGAAGAAATACCAATATAAATTAAATGACAAGATACCCATGTGGGCAATTCCTAGACACGCAATTGAAAATATGAATACAGCACAAAAACAGGACAGAATTACTTACAGACAGCTTCTTACCTCGGAAAGGGGGGTATTACAATTAAAATCTTTAGAGGTATTAAAAGAGGAGAAGGTAGTTCAAACATGGTTCCAGTATGGGCAATTACAGGCTAGGTGGAAAATAGATCAAAAAATTGGTTTTATTCAAGTTGAGGATAATCTGTTTAAACAAATAAGAGATCAAAGCTTAATGCATATAAAGAGGATATATAATGTATTAATACAGATGGATTCGGAAACAGAATTAGTTAAAGATTGTATGATAAAATGGGCTCAAAATATTGAGGAACCAATAATGTTGGATACATGGGAAAGAATCTGGGTAAGAAATGTGAAATTTACACAAGCTCAAAATCTGAGAGAAAATTTTTACAAGATGTTCTATAGATGGCATTTAGATCCTAAAAAGTTGGCTTCTATGTATCCGAATGTACAGCCTAAATGTTGGAGGTGTGGTTCTCTCGATGCTACATATTATCATATATGGTGGACCTGCCAAAAGGTTAAGGCATTTTGGATAAAAATATGGTGGGTCATGCAAAATGTTTTTAAAAGAAGGATAAAGTTTAGTCCTCAGTTATTTTTACTAGGTATATGTACTGACTTTACAGTGGTAGAGACCAATTTGATTCTGCACCTGATAACTGCAGCAAGACTGTTGGTGGCGCAATATTGGAAGAAGGAAGACTTGCCTACAATCCAAGAATGGACATTGAAAGTAACAAACTTAGCTGAAATGGCTAAAATATCGGCATATCTCAAAGATCATTCAAATGAGATATATAAACGAGACTGGAAAAAATGGATTGACTATATACAAAATAAATACGGGACTAAGAAATTCCAGTTAGCCTATGCTTAAGATCAGAAATGATTTAAACTGTTAAAAGTCAGTTCAGTAAGAAGAAGCTAAGGTCAATCTAGAATGTCATTAATTTCTTTATTTCTTTTTTCTCAATAGATTTTAGACTGTGTTAGTTAAAAATCCATACCGTGTACGGGTTCTGGGAAGTCGGGGGGGGGAAGGAGGAGGGGGGTGGGGGGGTGGAGGGAGGGAGGGGTACACACAACAAAAAAAAATTGTACTTCAATGTCTTAATGATTGACAAATGATGACATATTTGTTTTTTTTTTAAAAGAAAAATAAAAAAGTTCTGTTCAAAAAAAAAAAAAAAGATAAAGTAGTTAAATTTGAATATGTCAATGTGTTGTTGAATTATTTTCCTAAAATTGGAATGTACCATACGTATGTCTGAAGACTGCTTAATTTATCAGTCCTGATATGTTGTGGGGGGGAGGGGGGAAAGCAGCAGTATACTCTTAGAAATACATTTATATACATATTTTATAGAAAAGAAACAGTGAGCAAAGGGAAATGGTTACCATATCAAAATTGGTTAGTACAGGAAGGAGTGCCTAAGACAAATTCAAGAGAACTACCAAAGGATTTTATTTTCAATAGTTTTCATTTTTTTTTCACAATTAAGAGAAAGATTTAACGTAGATAAAATGGTAACTGGAATTAAACAACGTAAGATGGGATTTGAAATTATGCACGCATGAAGAACACATAATTGCTAAAATGTATAAACATTTGCTAAGATTTGACATGGAAGAATTTCATCCTATTTAACCACATTCTCTTCCATTTGTCCATCTGTATATTATAATCAAATTTCATGGGCCATCTAAATCAAGCAATCTTTTTTTTCTTTCATTAATTCATTAATTCTTTCATTAATTTCATTAATTCCTTGTTTTTCACAGTATTTTTCTTTTTTCTACTTAGTCCAGCATCCTTGACCAGTACACCAAATTTGGAAAATTAAATAATATATGTTGGTATAATAGAAAATAGCAATAGCAATAGCAATAGCAGTTAGAGTTATATATCGCTTCCTAGGGCTTTCAGCCCTCTTAAGCAGTTTACAGAGTAAGCATATATTGCCCCCACAATCTGCGTCCTCATTTCACCCACCTCGGAAGGATGGAAGGCTGAGTCAACCTTGAACCGGTGAGATTTGAACCACTGAACTGCAGATAACAGTCAGCTGAAGTGGCCTGCAGTACTGCACCCTAACCACTGCGCCATTTTATTTTACAGAAGGTCTGTGTAATGGTATATGGGAAGCACCTGGGAACTCAGGGAAAAGAGATGCAACTAACCAAATAGTCAGATAAAAGACAGAGGAACCAATAGCAAGAATGTACAAGGAGCAAGAAGCTCAAAAGAAACCCTCCCTAGTCTGTGTACTATTCAGGGAACAGGAGAGAGAAGCATAGTTCCAAATAATGAAAACCTTCATCTTCCTTGTTCATTGGTTTCACATTGAACAGGTTAACAAGTGGTTCATGTCCCACGTTTTTCTGTCTTGAAACCAAATTCTTTCTGACTGGCCATTTCTTGTTAATGTAATGTGTTTTTGTTGTATGGTTGTGCCATTTGCATATGTAAAAACTGTACTTGATATATTGAAGCTGAGATCCCAGCAACAGAGCTACTACTTTTAAATTTCCAAGATATTCCAGTTATACTTCGAGTATCAGGTGAAATTGAAAAACAGTTATGTTTTCATATGCTTCTTTCATGTGTGCCGCATAGCCAATAGGTACTGAAGGATATGCATTGCCATTATGTAATGAGACAGCCTTAAGGCTTAATACTGATAAATCAATAAAGAGATGCCATTCTAGTGAGTCATGCTCACAACTCAAAGCTGTGAACAAAGCATCAGTGTCAATACAGAAAATGAGGTTGTCAACCTGCTCAAGGAAATTTGTTAAATCATCTTGGTGGCTTTGCAAAACAGAAGATTTCTGTGAAACTGTATGTGCTGGGTTAAATTACAGGTTATTTGCGTGATTAGCAGTCAGAAATCTGTATGATACATCCAAAAGTGTTCAGAAAACAAAATCTTCATTGTCCAATGATTTGGGAACTTACAGTATTATAATAAAGAGGCACAAAGTATTATTGTTTTTGTTGAGGGATTTTTTTCTGTTTAGATTTTTTTTTAATCACTGCCTGAAACCACTCTAGTAGCAATTGTTCTCTGATCAGAAGCAACATCATAAAAAAAATTCACTGATGACATCTCCAAACCAATAGGAAAAATAGGGGAAATCTAACTCAAGGAAATTTCAGCAAGGTCATCCCACTTTTTTTTTTTTAAAGTATGTTCATCAAATTGAATAGTAAAATGCAGAAGAAAACTTTGAAACAGTGTTAATAGTGAAATTGATGTTCTTTTGAAGTATCCTCTCTCTCTTTCTCCCTCTCTCCCTTCCTCTCTCCCTTCCTCTCTGTCTCTCTCTCTCTCTCTGTCTGTCTGTCTGTCTCTCTCTCTCTCTCTCTCTCTCTCTCTCTCTCTCTCTCTCTTTCCTATCCAATATATGTCGTTGACTATCTATCCAAAAAACTCTAGATGGTAAGCAAGTGAAAAACAAAAAATTCAATTCAAGCAGGAAAAAAACTGTTATGGAAACAAAACTGAACAGATCCACAAAAGTCCTTCAGAGATAGATATTTTTTTCCATGAACCTTGAAATTGTACTTGAAATTGAGAAAGCTAAAGAAAGTAGAAATTTGGATGGCATAAATAACCCTCAATATGCCTAGAAAGCTGGAAACATTACAGAATTTTAAAAAATACTATACTTAAACTCCAATCTAATTAAAGCCCCTTCACAAACTTTTATTTTGTATTATACCAGTTACTGTATGTGCAGAGACTTTTACTTGATCAAGATGCATTATAAACGCATGCTTATGCAATCAAAACTGAACTTTTAGGGTACAAGATTGTCAAGCAAACCATTATTGAATCTAATTTGCTTCATGGTTCAGTAGATTGGAAATGGGTCACCGGAAAATTTATTACATAAATTGTGATTACAAATGTATATAATTTACATGAAGCCTTCACAGAAATCAGATGTTAATGCATGCCAATTGTAGCAATTGATGGGAGATCACAGTGCACTGCACTGTGCAGTGCAAAGATTCTGTGGCACAGTGGTTAGAATGCAGTACTGCAGTCTACTTCTGCTGACTGCCAGCTGCCTGCAATTTGACAGTTCAAATCTCACCCGGTTCAAGGTTGACTCAGCCTTCCATCCTTCTGAGGTCAGTAAAATGAAGATGCAGATTTTTGTGGGCAATATGCTGAATCTGTAAACCACTTAGAAGGGGCTGTAAAGCACTAGGAAGTGGTATATAAATGTAACTGTTATTGCTATTGCTATATGTGGCCAATTCCATGTTGAAAAAATGCTTTATAGTATTTATGTGTAAGTTGGTGAATTAAAACATAAGAAGTTACAGTACAATACTATTCTGTCCAACAAAAAGAATAGCTACTTAGACTTCTCACCATAAAATATATTTTATTATAATAACCCCAAGAAAGAGTGTCATCTATTTGAAGGCCATGGCAACTGACAACAAAAGGATTTCTCTTCAGAGATTCTCAAATTCTGTGGAACTGTGACTCCTCTATAATGATAAACAAATATCTATGGATTCCCATGACTAAAGCTGTTGAGCTCCCTTTTAGCAATGGTTAATGTGCCAGCAGGCAGTTTATTTCTTATCCCAGAGGTGTCAAATTCAAGGCCCGTGGATCAGATCTTGCCCATGAGATGCTTAAATCTGGCCTTGAAATAACAAAGGACCAGCCCGCGGTGCTTCTGGCAGCCAAAACAGGGTGCAGGAGGGGGTGCACGGGGCCTCTGCATGGCCCAATTTTGGCTTGCATGGCCTCCTGCAGCAGTTTACTGGGGGGTCCTGGGGCTCATTTTGGCTGGCAAAGTGCTGCAGGAGGATGTCCAGGCCATTCCCCCACCACCACCAAGCTGGCTCGCAGAGGAGAACTACAGTGCTTTTCCGGACTTCAAAGAAATCCAGTTAGAACACCCCTGCCTTATCCTATTCTTCAAACCCTTTGCATAGGCATAGTCAGGTGGATCCAAGTTCCTACAAGGCTCTGGAAATGCTTTGACTTACTTACTTAACTTCTATGCTACCCAGGGGACTCTAGGCAACTTACTTACTCTTAGTTGCCAACTATCTTTAGCCAATTTATTCTGAGTTGCTACTTATGAGACACTGGGGGTGTTCTAACCTAGATGTCTCCCTACAATGATTCCCTCTCAGACAGACTCCATGACTCCCATTCTATATTTACAGATAATTGTTTAGACTGCAGAAACTCACCTGAAATCCTACAACATAGTCTACAGAACAGAAAAGTTACTTTGATTTGGCTTAGTTCAGGCAGCCTCAAACAGACAGGCAAGCCTGAATGTGTACCCATAGATATGTCAATGCCTATATTAAAGAAAATCAATTTTCCATCAATCATTTTTCATTTTTCAAAAAAAAAAAGAGAATTCTCTATGGTTTCTTTATCTCCACATTCACCAAGTTGTACTGTTGTGGCTTGGACAAACTGTTTAAATATTCTTCATGTTATCATAGCTGTTAAGTGTCTCCTTAAAACCATTCAACCTGTTCAGGGTAGTTTCCCTCCCCTTTTTCTTTTACAGACATCTTAATTAGTCTAATCCTGACTGGTCTTTTTCCAATGTTCCTGTTGGCACAGTTGGATTTCAATTAACATTCTGCTTTAGTGCTGCAAATGCCCCTGCTCATTTTTTCTAAACGCTATTTTGGATGCCATTTCTAGATATATTTTTTTTCAACAATTCAGTTTTTAAAACACTTGGGCGGGGGGAGTAGTAGTCTTAATTAAGCAATGGTTGAGTTTTTCAAGTAATGGAACATTTTTCAGACATTTTTTTTTCCACAGAGATATTTTATTTCATCTAAATATTTCAGCCATCATCTTTTAAAGTCTCAATGTTACAACTTCTAGCTCCCATTGGATGCTTTGTTTTTCTCCATTTGTGCATATCTGCAATTGGCAGGAAACATTCTAGAACCTGCTTGAAAAAACAACACTTCTTCATACAATACAGCCACTATTATGAAATAAGTAAATTTAGGAAGTGTATCTCCATAATGGTTTGGGATTTTTTTTTAAAAAAAAGGTAAGATGGGAGGGGGAGAGGGAACTCAAAATCAAGCAAAACATTAGCAGCAATGTATGATATGAAGTCATTGATATCAATCTATTAGAATCCAGATTAGCACAATGTACTTGAAGGTCAAAATAAGAACTCTATATGCAGAGCCAATTACATTTCAAACCTTAATATATTTGACATGTGTTATCACAGAAACGCACACTTGAAAAATGAATAAAAGTTCAAAGATAGTTGAAACACATTTTACTCATTTTACAGATAGAGGACACCAATGATTTTTTGTTTTCTAATAGGTAAAGTGAAAGAAGAGAAACTGATGTATGAACCTAACAGAAGTATCCTTAGTTATAAACTGGGAACCAAGGTAATGATAATGACAGTGACCATTGCAACATAAGGCCTGTCCTTTAAAATAGGAACCCTCTTTCAATTCCATTACTGATTAGAAAGCTTATCAGTATGATTAGAAAGCCCTATCAGAAAGCTTAGAAAACATCTCTTTTCCGGAATCCACTTTATTAGCTAAATTGTGCTCTTGTACAGGAGTGTAGGAAAGGGGAAAAATGATGATAAGCGTGACTATGATGTTGCATTTTACATCCTTACTTCAGATTCAAGTATTTAACTCTACATTTGCAAATGGTGCCAGTGAAGTAGAGAAAGTGGCCCTAGTACATCTTAAATAGGTATCCATGGGCACACTGATGCCCAAGAGCACCACACTCAATCTTAAAGTATCCAAGAGAAACTGTGATGAAGGAGTCCTATATCTGGAGGGCTTATGGTAGCTGCAGAGTTCTTACCCTGGTTCTAATGACTGGTTCTGACTGGTTCTAATTTCGCCTGTGGCAGATTTCTTTTGAACTTTGTCTCGAGGCTTGTAAATTAATTTATTTTATTTTATTTATTTATTTGACATTTATAGGCCGCCCTTTTCCCTGAGGGGACTCAGGGCGGCTTACAATCAAAAAGGAAAGGGAGTGTAGGACAATACAAAAAGAAATGTGAACAAAAGTAAATTAAACAGTAAAACTCAACATTCACTCAGCATTCGGGAGGGGCGAAAGTAAACTTATCCCCAGGCCTGACGGGCTAGCCAGTTCTTGAGGGCTGTGCGGAAGGCCTGGACGGTGGTGAGGGTACGAATCTCCACGGGGAGATTGTTCCATAGTGTCGGAGCCGCAGCAGAGAAGGCTCTCCTCCGAGTAGTGGCCAGTCGGCACTGACTGGCGGATGGAATACGGAGGAGGCCAACTCTATGCGATCTGATGGGACGCAGGGAGGTAATTGGCAGAAGGCGGTCTCTCAAATAGCCAGATCCACTACCATGGAGCGCTTTATAGGTGGTGAGTAGGACCTTGAAGTGCACCCGGAGATCGACAGGTAGCCAGTGCAGCTCACGGAGGATCGGTGTTATGTGGGCGAACCGTGGTGCGCCCACGATCACTCGCGCGGCCGCATTCTGGACTAGCTGAAGTCTCTGGATGCTCTTCAAGGGCAGCCCCATGTAGAGCACATTACAGTATTCCAGCCTGGAGATCACAAGGGCTCGAGTGACTGTTGTGAGGGCCTCCCGATTCAGGTAGGGCCGCAACTGGCGCACCAGGCGAACCTGGGCAAATGCCCCCCTGGTCACAGCTGAGAGATGGTGATCAAAAGTCAGCTGTGGGTCCAGGAGGACTCCCAAGTTGCGGGCCCTTTCTGAGGGGTGTAAGTTTTGTCCCCCCAGCCTGAGTGATGGTATGTTGGTCAAATTTTTGGGAGGGAAACACAACAGCCACTCGGTCTTGTCTGGGTTGAGTATCAGCTTGTTTGCTCTCATCCAGTCTTTAACGGCTTCTAGACCCCGGTTCATCACGTCCACCGCTTCATTGAGTTGGCACGGGGCGGACAGATACAACTGTGTATCGTCCGCATATTAATTAATTAGTAAATTAATTAGGTCGTCTTCTGGGAACTTCACAATAGCTTCATCATGTTGTAGTCTTTAAGTATCCAATGGAAATTTTGAGGGATTGCCTGCAGCATTGTTAAGGTTATATTTGTTTTTAGTGCCTTAAATCATAAAGGGGCTTTAGAGGTACATTTTGTTCATTTGCCCAATTTGTACCTGTTTGTGATTTCCATGTGGACTTCATGTAGCTCTTCCTTGGACAAATAACTACCCTGGGATAGCCTTTCCTTTGTTATAATCCAGTACTTCCTCTTCATCCTTCATCTCCAATAGAATTCACAATGATGGGGCAATATTAAGAACATGTACCAGTGAAAAGCAGTTGTGAAATGTTGCAAGCTATAGTATATTTTAAATATATTATGGCTTGTCAGTATTTTATTCTTATACATATGATTTTGTTAAGCTTCTATTTATAATAGAATTATTTAATATTAATAAGAAAGTAATTCTGAGTTACTCTGTCTTAAGAGACAGTCTTGAAAATGAAATGTTTATTCGCTTTATATCAGAATATGCCAATCCATTTTCCACATCTATATTTTTAAAAATAAATTAGTGGTTCTGGCAGGTAGAGGTGGAGCATGTATCTGGTAATGGTAAGGGAAAAATGACTGAGTACTTCCTTTGAATATTATTCTTCGGAACATTAAACAAGAGGAACAAAGGAAAAATTAAACATAATGCTATGCCACACAGCTGACATAGATGTCAGCTCTGAACTTCAACTACAATGATAAGAGTCTTTTAATAATTATATAGAGTAGTAAACAAGACCCTAGGGCAAACATGTGTGGCTCGAAATGAGTAACAGCTTTGTGCAAAGGTAGTCAGATCTAACTGTCCTGTGGATCATGCTGTAGTAAGGTCAAAGCAGTAGAAAGACTAACAACAGTTAATATTTGATCTCACACACCTACAACTTATCATCACTTCCTTATCTTTTCCATATTCACAGTAAATTGCCTTCCATATTCATGAAACATATCATTGACATTCAGAGGAAGTTTTACTTCTATAAATCCTTACACATGCTTATGATTTCTTTCATGGGCACAGTGAAGGACATCATATTAAGTTTTCCATAACCATAAGAAAGTTAGCCTATGCAACACTAATATTTTAAAAGGAAAAAACATGGAAGATTATAGTTGTGTCAGCCTTGATAACCTGATATCAATATTAACAGGTGGAATGTAATAGTAAAAAGTAGAATTGTTTAACCCATAGGATAAATTTTGCTGATGACATAACAACTTTGCTTCTCATAATTATTTCTATCAGCATTTAGACCTATAAGAATGTCACCATCAAAGTTCTAAAAAAAAGGCATTATTGACAAAAAGAAGAAAGAATAAATAGAATATATCAATATTGATGTGAACAAATTCTGGGTTCACCCAAAGTGCAGTATTGGGATCTCTGCTATTTGATAAGATTTGTAAATGCTTGAAGTAAAAAATAAAATGCTTGAAGTAAAAATAAGCAGTAAGGAAGTCCAGAGTTAAGTAATGGCCAAAATCACTTGAATTTATAAATCCATGTATGTTATTATTAGTTTTCTTTTGTCCTACAGATTTAAAGTAAAGAATACGAGAAAGATAATGAAATACTATTTATTGTTAATATTCACTACTGAGTTATTCAGCCCTTCATATATATAACAAATTTTATTTCAAAATGTATACAACCTTTTAATTTTTCTGTGTCAATCTGTATACAACATATGGCCATCATCAAACATATTACTTATAGTAGAGTTATAACGCTGGAACATCTGATTAATTAAATATCCTGAAAAGTCTCTGCTATTAGGATAAAAGTAGCAAAATAACAGTAACGGAGATTTTCTAGCCCAACTGCTTGCTCAGGCAGAAAATCCTAAACCATTTTGGACAATCTCTTCTTAAAAACCTCCAAATGATAGACATTTTGGTCTTCCCTACCTTGCCTCCTTTCAAAATACAATCTCCTCTTTCTTCTCCTCCTCCTCATCATCATCATAAACATCATTTTTACTTTTCTCTTTGTTATTGCTAGTTTGGGATGATTAGGCATCCAGAAGAGCTATGGATCTACTTTCTGCCCTTTTCTGAAATTGGAGTTTTGATTTGGGAAAGAACCCATATAGTGGTTTCTACCAAGATCCATTGTATTCCTAATGTGAGAACAGTTGGACTTGTGCACTTATCACAAAACGATGAAATTCTAAAATTGAATATTCTATTTCATTTTTCCTACTATTTTTTTAAAAAGTACAGCTTCATACCAACTCATTTCTGCATTAGAATATTTTTTCCTAAATCTACACAATCATTTTTATAATTTTATCTGCGTCTACCATAATATATGCAAATTTCTCCACTATGCACAGTTTTGTACACAATGTTCCCTAATGTACACATGTTTTGATTGAAGAAGTGTTTTGCAAGATTCAGAGGAGTGAGAAAACTGTATAATTACATTCTGATTCATATATTAGTTAATGAAGTGTGAATTAGATTGTTCTGTATTAAAATGAGAATCAAGAATCCTTACTAGAGTGTTGAAAGTTCTCCATACTCAAATCTCAATTTAGATAAATACACACTGGATTACCATGGACAACTGACTTTTATAGTTAAATCAACCTCTTGATTGCTAATGGCAAGATTCACTGACTTCCAGGAAACTACCACGGGTAGAAGAACCTCACCCCCCACCCCCCCAAAAAAACCACCCTCCCTTAGGCAATGAATTATTCAGAACAGGTTGCCTCATACCAGTTAGTTTAGGGCAATTGTAACAGATTAAGCCACATCTGATCACAAATAATTTAGAATCACCTTTCTGTTTTCTCCTCTAGTATCTTCACTTGGTATTTATTAAGCTACATTTATACATCCATCTAACTCCATTAAAACTCTGTCTGAGGTACAAAAGTAAAACAAGTTAGCATAATACAAAAAAAATAGTCAAAGAAAAAACTGACTTTGACAAATAGTCCACCATCTATTCCAGCCCAAAGCCTGAGAAAAAGCCAAGTTTTAAAGGCTTATTAAGGAAAATCTGGGTGGAGATAACATGAAACTCTGGCAGGTGTTATCTAGAGGGCAGATGCCAAAAATACCAAAAAGCCTGTTTGCTGGATCCCAAAAGGTAATACTGTTTTTAATTTAAGATGGAATATGCCATCTCTTCCCAATTATACAGAATAGGCATTAACTACAGAATATAAACAGTGCTTTAAATAACCAGGTTCTATTTATCACTGTGGACTGGACATAGAAGTCTACTGATTAGTGTAGGTTCATAAAACACTTGTTACATGAGAATACCATGGGCATACTCTTGCCATTATATTTTGGACCATTGTTCAGTTTATAAATGTTTTTCAAGGATAGCCCTATATAGTGCATGTTACAATAATCCACATGTGAGGGGACTAAAGCACAAGTGCCTATCTAAAAGGTTTGTCATTCCAGGTACAGATGTGATTGCACATTAGCAGAATTTGTGTGAAGAACCATAGCTGTCACCTGATCCTTCAGAAGAATTGATCAAGGAAGACACCCCTCCCCCAAATTGGCCCTCCTCAAAAGGCCATTTCTTGACCCAACAGTTTTGAACAATGTTTGTCCAATTTCCCTCCTTCTTTTTTGTTGAGGCTGTTGATAAGATGGTAGGCCTGTAACTCCATAGTGTTCTGGCCAAAGTAGATTATCTGGACATCCTTGTAGTTGGGTTTAAATCTGAGTTATGGAATCAAGATGGCATTGATCACATTTGTATATAACTCTGGTGGGCCTCATGATCATCCAACAGCCATGGTGATGCAGTGGTTAGAGTGCAGTATTGTAGGTGACTTCTGCTGACTGCTGATTGCTTGCAATTTGGCAGTTCAAATCTTACCAGACTCAAGGTTGACTCAGCCTTCCATCCTTCTGAGGTGGGTGAAATCAGAACCTAAATTGTTGAGGGCAATATGCTGACTCTGTAAACCACTTAGAGAGGGCTGTAAAGCATTGTAAGGCAGTATATAAGTCTAAGTGCTATTGCTATTGATATCCTTGATCTCTTGACAGCTTTCAGTACCATTTTTCATTGTATAATTCTGCACTGGCTGAGGGGGTTAGGAATGGGGAAAACACTATTCTTCAATAGTTCTGTTCCTTCCCCCAAGGCTACTTTTAGTCAGTGCTGGTAGGAAGGAATAGGTTTGGCCCTAAGCCTCTGCTTTGCAGAGTGCTACAGCACTACACTATTCCTGCTCCTGTTTAATATTTCTCAGCCTTTTGGCTAAGATCAAGTGTAGTATATGAAGCTAATCCACCAGCACAAGGTCAAGTATCGTTATATTCACTTTCCCCAGAGATATGCCATCAAGATGTTTTCCCTGGAGGCTGGATTGGTCCAGATTGGTCAGAATCAGTTTCAACTCAACTGTGACAAGACTGAATGGCTGTGGCTTTCAGGGGGCCCTTAATCTAGTTATTTTCCATTGTTAACTCTGAATGAGGACACACTCCCTCAGGCAGAGTTTGTTTATTTATAAAACTTTTGTGCTGCTGCCCATCTTACCTAGAGGTGACACTAGGTGGCTTATACCCTAAAAACAACAAGAGAAAATGTTAAAGCAATCCATGTTAACACTCAAACTAACTTAACTAACCTTTTTTTTAAAAAAAATGGAGATGAAGGGAGAAAGATGCACCCAGGGAGGAGATACCATTAACCATTTTCAGTATGAGATGATCCTATCAGGGCCCCAGAATCATTGTCTTCAAGCTTTTTCAAAAGGCCAAAAGGTTATGGATCTCATCTTGAGGGGAAGGTACATTGTTCCAAAGAATGGAAGCCATTGCAGAAAATGCTCTTCTCCTGGACTCCCCCAGTCAAAATTCCTTGACTAACAGGGTCCACAGCCTACCCTTTCTACTGGTGTGGGTAGGGCAGACCAACCCCACTGTGATGACAGTTCCTCAGATAACAGGAGTTGGTGTGCAGTCTTGGATCCTACACACCAAGACCATCTTGGCTCTGAAAATGCCAGCCAGTTGTTGGTAAAATTACAGGAAATCTGTTCTATGAGACCTTGGTCACTAAATATCAAATCTCAAAGTCCAATTTTGTGATGCAACTTTGGATATAAGAAGCAGACCAACATGTATTTCAAAATGCATGTTTTAACAATAACATTCAATTAGAAATTCATGCTTGGAACTAAAGTAGGTATTTATTTATTTTTCATTTATTAGAATTTGTCTAGTAGAATTTGTATTTATTATTGGTTTATAATCAATTCCATAATTTTTCATGTAACACAGCACAAAGAGATTGGCATAATTCAATACTTGTGAATGCATTCAGAATACGCATATTCAAAACCCAAAATTTGCCTGAATATTTTTAACATTGCAAATTGCTATGGAAAAGGAGATGAAATACTGGATTTACAGATGTACAAAATTATTATATATGTATAAAATGATTAGGAAGCAGATTTTGTCTCAGAACTCATGCAGGGTTTTTAATAAAATCTTTAAAGGTCATGCATTGTATTTTACCTGGAATGATGCTGGTTTTTGGCAACTTTAGATAAGTTGTATAGCAAAATACATATTTATGATATCCAAATTTATGATATCCAAATATGCAGAAAGTTAAGATTTATCCATCTAAAAACAGAAGCCTGGTTTCAGCAGAGCAGTATATTAAAAGATGGAGAAATATGTTAAAAAGTTACAATTGTTCTGAAATTTTAGTTTGTGCAAATATATATTTCTGGTCTCAAGCATATAGGTATCTTCCATAGAAGTGGATGACTATAATAAAGGGTGGGGATGAAAGCAGGGAAGAGAAAGAAGGCAATGTTTGTAATTTGATCCAATATATTGCCAAAGCTCTAAACCTGTCAATATGACATCAGCATATTTCAGATAACTAAAATAATAATAATAATATCACTGAATGTGAATACTGAAGTTAGAGTCCCTGAAGGGACTCTGAGGTCTGCTGTCTGCTGATTTCAATGGTGTATCCTTATGATTTATCTGACACTTTAAATTTGGGGTTAACTTTAGAGTTAATTTATAATTTGGGGTTAAATCTGAATATCAGCACCCAAAAGTGAATTTCATTGTCTTCATGCTGATATTTTTAAGCAACCCATTTGGAAAACACAATTTCCAACTTTGTCACCTTCATTAAGAAGAAGAATGTTGATTAAGTAGAATCAGCATGCAAGAAAATATTTAGCAGCTGTTCTCTCATTGCAAAGCTTAAAATATATGGAAAAATAATCACATAGATATTTTATGCCAATTAGCAAAATACTTTTTTAATTAAAGCCAATGCTAACATTACAGCATGAGCTTAATATTGTTAAACCTTAAATAAATGCAGTTTTCTTAAAAACTTCTGCCCAATATTTTAAAATGGTAATATAAACTCCAGTCTGTTCACTACCATCTCCGTATATTTATAGATTACGTTTCTATCTGCTTTTCTTTTTATTTTACACTTGCCTGGTCTAATATGAAAAAAGTGGGTGGGGGGGAATTGCTTACAAGGGCAAGATAGATATAGTAAATAAAAAGAATGCATGACTCTATTTACTGTATCTATTTTGCCCTTGTAAATTACCTAAAGAAAAGATATATGTGGAATTAAATTCCACATGTTAACTTCCATTTTGCTGCTTCACTTGTGTAGGAAAATACAAATTAAATGCATTAATGTTGCTTATACTACTAAATGCATTTTAACATAGGGTAATTTGTTATTATTGTTTTACATCTCAAACTTTAACCTTCTTTAATCTGAGTGTGGCTGGATTGAAGAAATAAAGAGTTCTCTTATACTAGTTACAGTAAAAATTATATAGGGAACTGCCTATAACTATGACACATATCCTTTATTGCATTTGGCATTCTATACAAGCATTGTGCAGATTACATGGCAAGTAAAACTTCTAGAAAATGTGGAAATAATTGACCAAATTCACATAAATCAGTGTAGTCCAGTTTATACCTGTTCCTGATTTTTTTTCTACTTCATTTGCACCCTCAATTCTTAGCTGACAATTTCCTGTCCCTCCCCACCTTCTTCAACACAATGGAAATTTAATTGAATGTTTTATGCTTTAGCAATATCAAAGGAATGAAAAGAACGTAGGTTTCAACCATATTTCAATAAGTACATTAATTTTTACCTTTTAACTGACACTTGTGCTAATTTCCTTAAATGCTCTTTTTCCTTTCCTTTTCTTTCTTTTTCTACAGGCACTTTTTTGATCTGTCTGGCTTTGTCGGGTCTGATGATGAGGGCTTACTTCAAATGCAAAAAGATTAGCTCTCTTTCCTTTAATAGCACAATTATATAGTGTGTGATGTCTAAATCATGAAAGATATCAGGGACAGACTTCTAAAGTCACATCAGTTTATAACAAAAGTGGCAGTAATCATTTTAATATCAAAATTACTCTAATTTCCTCACGCTGTTTAGAAGAGATTGCAAAGGGGGTGGGGGAAGGGGAGGAGAGGGAAAAACAACACAAAAACCAGCTTGGTAACCCTTTTGCTTTATTCAATTGTTTTAAGTAACACAATGAAAGCGAAATGACTTGTGTTATCTAGTTTTAGTGTTCAGAGGGAGAGGGACAGATACGGTAATTGAAACAACAGGGAGAAAAGTATCAGGTCTTGAAAAGCCTTGCAAGGTTGCAGGTTTCTTTGAGGTCACACATTCTCAAGTTTTATTCCAAGGAATCATAGGCATTGTCAAGGGGTTCTTTTACATATACAAAAGTCAGTGCATGTATAAACCAAAGAGAGCTAACAAAACAGCACATGTTTCTAGGCAACATACCCAAGCACTCAAAGGCTAGTAAGTCCCTGCTTACCGTGTTTTTCAGAGTATAAGACGCACCCGGAGTATAAGATGCACCAAGGTTTTGAAGAGGCAATTTTTTTAAAAAAGTAGGTAGGTAGATAGAGGGATAGAGAGGGAGAGAAAGAGAGAGAAATACAGTGGGTAAGTAGGTAGGTAGCAATAGAGAGAGAGAAATATAGCAGGTAGGTAGGGAGAGAGAGAGTGTGTGTAGGTAGGTAGGGAGAGGGATAGAGAGAAAGAGAGCAATACAGTAGATAGGTAGGGAGAGAGAGGGTAGGTAGGTAGATAGAGGGATAGAGAGAGAGAAATACAGTAGGTAGGTAGGGAGAGAGTGTGTGTAGGTAGATAGGTAGGTAGGTAGGTAGGTAGGTAGAGGGATAGAGAGAGAAATAGAAAGAGAGACAGAGAAATACAGTAGATAGGTAAGGAGAGAGAGAGTAGGTAGGTAAGTAGGTAGAGGGAGAGAGAAATACAGTAGGTAGGGAGAGGGAGAGAATGTAGATAGGTAGGTAGATAGAGGGATAGGGAGAGAGAAATACATTAGATGGGTAGGGAGAGAGAGTGTGTAGATAGGTAGGTAGGCAGATAGGTAGAGGGATAGAGATAGAGAAATAGATAGAGAACTACAATAGATAGGTAGGGAAAGAGAGAGAGTAGGTAGGTAGATAGGGGGATAGGGAGAAAGAGAGAGATATACAGTAGGTAGGTAGGGAGAGAGAGAGGGTAGGTAGGTAGGTAGATGTTTCCAGGTGTATTTATCCATGTGCTGGAGAAGGAAATTGCTGACAATCTACAGCACCTAAGACTTTTTTTATGCTGCACAGCACTTGATCAATGTAATTCTCATCAATCAGTTAAAGAGCTTTCCAAAAGAAAAAAAAAGGTTTTGCACTCTGCAAACCTCCCAAAAAGGGCCCGTTTTTCACACCAATGGGCCCTTCCCCCCCCCAAATAAAATGTATGAATAGCCTTGGGGGGGGCCTTGCAGAATGCTCCTGGGGGCGGGGCAAAAACAAACAAAAAATGGCCTGGTTTTTGTGAAAACGGGCCCATTTTTTGTCAAAAAAATGCATGCGTAGCCTTATGGAGGCTTATAGAGTGTTGCTGTGGGCTGCGGGGGGGGGGGGAAGGGGGCCATTTTTTTGCTTATTTCTGCCCTTCCCAGCCCCCAGTAGCTCTCTGAAAGCCTCCATAAGGATATGCATGGCCATTTTGGTGAATGTTCAGGGCTTTGGGAGGCAAAAAATCCTGTATTTGGTGTATAAGATGCACCCAGATTTTCAGCCTCTTTTTTGAGGAAAAAAGATGCGTCTTATACTCTGAAAAATATGGTAATACTCCATTCTTTCCCATTTCTCCTATACTCCCTACTACTACTTTAAGGCATTCAGCTAGTTCGGACTGGTTCGGGCGAACCATATGCTAAGTTTGCATCCGTTTCGCCAAATCGGTTGTTGCTGGCCTATCTCACCCCACCCCTCCCAGGAGTCTCTATGTGGCCTATTCATCATGCCAGGTAAGTACAGGGCCCGCAAGAAGGCTATGGGAGGGTAACAAATTGGCCTACTGGAAGTTCTGAAATTCCTGAAATGGGCCCATTTCCGGCTTGCAAAGAGCCTCTGGAGACCGAGGGGAGGATGCTTTTACCCTCCCAAAGACTTGAGAAAAGCCTCTGGAACCTGGGCAGGGTGAAAAATGCATCCATCTGAAGTTCCAGAAGTCCAGAAACAGCCCTTTTCTGGCTTCCGAAGGGCCTCCAGAGCCTGAGGGAGGCTGTTTTCACCCTCCCAGAGGCTTGAGGAAAGCCTTCAGGGCCTGGGGAGAGTGAAAATGCCACTCCACTGTGAGGAGGCTGAGGAGGCCATTCCCCCCATGGCCACGCCCAGCTAGCAACCGGGCAGAGAACCAGTTGCTAAAATTTTTCAATCCCACCCCTGCTACTGCTCCTCCAACTACTACACCTCATGAGTCTTACTGGTGGAGAACAATGTCTTTTTCTATCTGCTTCAGGCTGTTTTATTTCCACAAACATATAATACACCTACTCCATTTCCCTCAATATCTCCTCCCATATACACCACACTACTACTATCTGCCTCTCTGCCAGCTTTTATAGCCAACAGTTGTTGCATTGCCTAGAGAGAGGTCTTCAAAGGACAAGGCAACCGCAGCAGAGGTATTGACCATTTTGTAGACAGTCTGTCTTCTCACAGACATGTATTGAAAGGACCAAATCTCCCCATGATTCCTTTGGAAGTGCCAGATTTAGGCAGAAACTAAACACGCTACCACTTAGAGCCTTCCAATCCAGAGGTCTTCACACAACCTCAGGGGTTTTCTTGTGGGAAGGGAAGCTTTTAGAATGTTAATGTCACTTTTATGTGTTCTGTAATTTTTGAAATCTTGTGCAGCAAATTTGTAGCAAAAAAACCCCATAATCATTAGTCATGTACTTTCCCAATTATGCTAATTAATGGCCATTAAAATTTTACTAAATATTTCTGGGCCCACTTAACTAACTGATCCTTCTGCAATTTTTATATTTACTCTTGATATCTTTCTTTTTGTATAAGGCAGAGGTGGGCAACTATCATAACTATGGCCCTTTACCATTGGTGGGATTCAAAAAAAAAATTACTACCAGTTCTGTGGGCATGACTTTGTGGGTGTGGATTTGTGGGCAGGAGAAGGATACTGTAAAATCTCCATTCTCACCTCATTCCAGGGGAAGGTTACTGCAAAATCCCCATTCCTTCCCAATCAGCTGGGACTCGGGAGGCAGAGAATAGATAGGGGTGGGGCCAGTCAGCAGTTATATTTAACATTTCTCTGAACTACTCAAAATTTCCACTACCGGTTCTCCAGAACTGGTCATAACCTGCTGAATACCACCTCTGCCCCTTACAGCTAGTGGACTTCGAGTCCCAGAATTCTTATGCCAGCCATTCTGAGAGTTGAAATCCACCAATTGCAAACGGCTATAGTTGCCCTCCCCTCATATAAGGGAGCAGTAATAGCATTTTTACAAATATGAGGCACAGATGCACCCTTCACACACCCAATAAACTAGTTCCATGGGTGCTTCTTAGGCAAACCACAGAGATAGTTTAGCATTTCTCCAGTTACACCATTTATACCTGCAGCAGTACTTTTTTCCAATATTGTCAGAGCAATTACAATTTTCATTCCCTTGATCCCCCCCCCCAGCCACTAACTTTTATAGTATTCGTTTCAGTTCTGATCACCAACATATTATTATCAACCCTATATACATTTCTAAAACACTTCATGCAACACTGAGTTCAATTTTATCCATCATTTTTTATTCTGTTCATTCTGCTATAGGTTTGCTGTTTAGCTCTCTTTACTGCTTCAAAAACTTTCTTTAAAAATATCCATCAAACTCACTCTGTATTTTCTCTGTGTATCTCTTGCTCACCTTGAGTACATTCTTTGCAACTTTTTAATATTATACATGTGACTTCATAGCTTTTTTTTTCAGGAATCATTATCTCCTAGCAATATTTTTCATTCTCATTCATTTCTCTATCCTCATGCTGAGCCTCAGCCTCTATCATTTTGCCAATCATTTTTAAATATTTTTCATTAGCAGAACTCCACATAATTCCAAGGTACTCTGTAATATAATTCTTTCCCCTATGTTCCAAACAGATTTCACATTCTTTTCTCTTACTTCTAATTTCCTCATTCTGCTGCAAAAGTAATCTATCTTCTAATACTTTTTCAGGCAAGACTCATACTTTTCTTTCTGTAGTGAATTCTTCTTTCTTTCACTTCTTTCCTTTCCTTCTATGTCCACTTTCCCATCTGCTATTGATTGTCATAAAATTCAGAATCTCTCATCACCCTTGAATCGTACAATGCCTTCCTCAATATTTCTTAATAAACAAAATACTTTTTGCTTTATGTATGTATAAATACAGGTAATCATAACTCTCTAACTAAAATATATCATTTACTCTGTAAGTACAACAGACATCATACTCATTCTCAAATCTCTAAATGGGCCTATCACGTTTTATCAACCATCTCATCGCCCCCCTCAATTCATATCATATTTTTGACTACTAAATTCACTTTTTTTCACATTTTCCCCAACTCATCTGTCATAAATTTTAGCCCTTTTGTTAATACTTAAAACTATAGCTTAAGTTCTCTGTATATATTAATCAGCTGCAGTCCTTAAGATTAAACTACAGTCAGATATATTACATTACTCCCTTTTTAATAGTTTCATACACTGTATATTTAATGTTATTTACTTTTTTTTAAAAAAAAGACCCTGTAATCCTTTACATCAAGGTTGAGTCAGGGCAACTGAATGGAACTAAGCATTTACTGGCTGGATGCCCTTCCTGATGCTCTACATGGAGTTCACAGCAGAATTACTCATTGCGGCCAGAGAACGAAATAACTGCCACTACTTAGGATCAAACTCACAGCCTTCTGATTGTGAGGCAAGAGCTCCATCTCTAGGCTATCAACCACTCAATGTTCTTTACCATGTATTCCTCGTATATTTCTAGTTACATTTTTGCATATGTCATATTTGTCCCAAGAGGGCCCACCAATATTGACCTCCAGTGCTTATCATGCCCTTGATTAGTTGAAACTTTAACTCAGGTCTTTTTAGTTTTATGAAAAAAGTAGACTAAGTTACTAAGTCTTATACCCAAGCCACATACAACATTTCCTGCTAATGGTAAAATGGTATTAATGAGTTCTGGTACATTTTGGCCAGAATGCTATAAGCTCAACAACATTTCTTCAAAGCATATCCTAAATTCTCTAAGCTACAGGCTATTTTGCAAGCTACAGATTGTTGTTCACATCCCACTAATATTGATGTTATGTGCAATGAATGTAATTTTTTTAAAACTGTAAATTCATTTTCAGATTGATGATATATGAAAAATCATATATTTCCATAATCGAGGGATCTATCTTTGTTATTTTTACAAAGAGAGAAATTGAACAGAGAAATCAATGATACTGCACCTATTTTATGGAAACGTTTCAAGAATGTAATTGAAAGAACAGTATCAACTAGCTAATAAGGTATTTTAACTCTAGAGGTAGCTACACAACAGATCAATCTGGAAGAAACTTTGGCACATTTTAGGTTCAGAATACTTAAACAGGAGCAGCCTGACCTGTTGTCAGTCTATTTTAAGATAGAACATTTGGTAATTTCTAATGAAAAAAAAGTAGCACAGCACTTAAACTTTGGCAGAAGGACAATTTAAAAAAAAACTGACTGGAATAAAACTGCATGGCACAGATTTGTACTTTCAGAACAAGTGATAAACATGTTTGGTTAAAAACTACAAGAGTAATTTGATCAGAATCATGGATTCAGTCTGAACCCAAACTGAAGTAAAAAGTTAGAACAAAGCTTTTGCTGTTTCTACTACTGAACTTTTTTAAAGACTCTATAGGTAAGAAATAACTCTTTTTTAAAAAAAATAACAGTTTCACTGAAAAGACATACTATGGAATCAAAAGACCATCAAACACCTTTCTGTATTAGTCTCACAAGAAGCAAATTATCAGTAGTAGTTATTTATTTATTTTTGCCTTCCAGTGAACCTGGAATGACGCATAACAATTTGTATAGCAGAAATATACAATTAAAATTGTCCATAAGGAAAACTATAAAACCATAAAATCAACTCAAAGATGTCAGTTCAATCAATCAAAACAGCATGACATCAAGCTTCAAAATCCCCGCAGGAAAGCTCCCTCTTAACAGCTTTGCAAAAAGCTCTTGTCATACAACCTTTTTTTTTTTGTAAACCTGTGAACCTGAGTAGAATTGGGCAGCCTTTCAGTTGCATGACTTCAGTCAAAGGCCAGTTCTGTGCAAAATGGGATACAGGAGCACAGTGATCTGCATTCTGCCTAGTATTAAAAATAATTCTTGCATTATACCAGCAGTCTAATAATCAAAAGGAAATTAAATGAAGTTGAACAAGAGGGCCAATTGCAGTTTGCTTGAATAGTAATGTAGAAGGGGGATGGATTACATACGAAATTTTCTTGGAATTTAATTGTAGTTCAGGGTCTTCAACAAGAAAATAGAGACAAAGACCGCTAAAATCTTTGGTTTAATGGTCTGTCAAACTTTGTTCAAACCTTCTCAATAAAAATGTTATTTCACATTATAATGATCATTGTAAACCTCTGTGAAATGCCAGCTGCATGGGTAGCTCTATAGTAATGCACATTTTAATATGTTATTTTAATATAAGAGCATCTTAACATGATTGATTGATTGATTGATCAATTGATTTGGTGCCTTTAAGTCATTGTCAGTTCCTGGCAACTGCCTGGACTACTCGATTGGTTTTGTGCTAAGGCAGGTTTAGAATTCAGAGTATCCCAGTTTCTATCCCAGTGTCTTAACCACTACATCAACTGGCTCTCCATTTGTTAGTCCAGATTTATATTTTCAGTCCAGATCTGATAGTCCTAAAGTACAGTCCTAATTTCAACTAAACTAAATAATAAATTAGTCTCAAATACTTATTCTAGTATGTATGGCTCTAAATATCTGAAACACAGTATGCTCATATCCTAAATAAGCTCATTATCTAAGTGTACGTACATCTTTATAATACAAAATGGTATTTTTAATACAAAAGAGAAATAGATTAGTTAAAAAAAACATAGACACAAATATATGAGGCCAAACGTACAGTGAAAGGACTCAAAAAATATTTCAATGCAGACTAGACATATTTCATGACCCCGAAATACTGAATGTCAGCTGAAGGTGGTGGTGATGAAAAGGAACAAAAGAAACTCCCTCCTTCTGTCAAGCTCTCCTTGTCTTCCATCAGGTCAGGATGTAACAGGATAAGTGTAGTAAATAATGACACAAGATGCAATTTTCTTGATGGTAGCACTGCAAATGTAGAAAATCTTTTCCAGGAAGTGTGCCAGACACCAATCCTGTTAGTGCTGGACAAAAATCCTTTTCCATAACTCAATATTTGAATAGCTAATAGTCACTGTCACAAATTTTCTAGCATCCATGATTTTTTCCCCCTCTGCTTTATTAGTTTAACTCCTGATTGATATTTGAGGCAGGCAAGGGCAAGGAACAGAAGCAGCAGGGACCCTAAGAATGTTCTTCGTTGTGGCAATCCTATAACAACGGAGTTTTGTCTCTGCCCAATACTATCCCAAACCAGGCCAGGATTTTTTTGAGTTTCTTCCTCACACTTTCAGGACTGAGAGACATCTTTTCTGAAACTCCTCCTTTAACTGTTTAATTATTCCATCACTCTTCCCAAGGCTATTTCTACATTTTTTCACAATATTAAATTGTGATTAATTTTTAAGATTTAACAAGTGCAGGTTCAAATGAGGAAAAAAGCACCTAAACAAATGAAAAGTGAATAGACTAGGCTAGGCTAGGCACAGGAACAGGAACAGGAACAGGAACAGGAACAGGAACAGGAACAGGAACAGGAACAGGAACAGGAACAGGGACTGGAATGGAATGGAATGGAATAGAATAGAATAGAATAGAATAGAATAGAATAGAATAGAATAGAATAGAATAGAATAGAATAGAATAGAATAACAGAGTTGGAAGACACTTTGGATGTCTTCTAATCCAACTCCCTGCTTAAGCAGGAAGCCCTATACCATTGCATACAAATGATTATCTAATCTCTTCTTTAAAACTTCCAGTGTTGGAGCATTCACAACTTCTGGACGCAAGCTGTTCCACTGATTAATTGTTCTGTTAGGGAATTTCTTCTTAGTTCTAGGTTGCTTCTCTCCTTGATTAGATTCCATCCATTGCTTCTTGTGCTGCCCTCAGGTGCTTTAGAGAATAGTTTAACTCCCTCTTCTTTGTGGCAGCCCCTGAGATATCAAAACATTGCTATCATGGGACCCCTGGTCCTGATGAGTTAGCATGAACTATGAACAGAACTACTCTTATTACAAGAAAAGAAATAGAGAAAGAAGAGGTTAATAGTATTAGAGTTTCTTCCAGGCAAGAGGCAAGTCTGCAGAGGGAGGTCAAAATATCAAGATGGCGGCTATGACATGGGGCGCATCAACTTCATAATCATAACTGCCCACCTGAGGTGGGTTTTTTTACCCTTTCCCTAAGGAAACACAACTGGTTTCATCTTAATATTAAAAATATAGGGAAAGTATAGTTGGAGCATGAATAGAGACAAGAAATTACTCAGTTTCCCTTTCTGAAGGACACATGACAGCATTAGATAATTAGTAAATCTGTTAATTGTTTAATAAAAGTGACATGTCTGAAAATATGCCTATTTGCATCTCATTTTAGGTTCATAAAGAAATTAAATTTTGTATTTCTCACGATTTAGAAAGAAGTCATTTTTTAAAAAAATCACTATTCTTTTTAATGTAGTTTGATGTAACAATCATAAAATTTTCAACAAAGAATCCCCCCTTCCCTGTAGGTTTTAATTTTAATATTCTTTATCATACTTGGAAACCGACACTGGGTTTTATAAAGAAATAAATGGAGCTATATTTAGAGAACTTGTTAAAGGAAAATATGTGTCAATTTAGCTGACTCTTTACAGAAAGCATTTTGATGGAGAAATACCAGCACTATTTTAAAATCAAGACTATAGGATATTTTGGAGATACAAGTTGGTAAGCAAATGTTCAAATTGCAAAATTAAGTATCCATTTTAGAAGGCTGTAATTACAAGTGATAGGCCCATGATAGGACATCATAGAATGCTCTTTCTCCATCTCCTGGAACTTTCTGTGATAGGAAGTGAGGACAAAGGGGGACAAATGAATGTAAAATAAAGATGACTGCCACTAAACTAAATTTGTCAAACAGCTTACTGTATATGCCATCTCAGCCACAAAAGTATAGATCACATATAAGATTAAGACAACAAGTGAAAATAACAAAAAAAAGACATAATTAGAGACAGATATGGATGAATCTATTTTATTTTCTATAGGATGTATTTATATTTTACAACACATTCATTATTTTGTTTGGTTTGGTTTGGTTTGGTTTGGTTTGGTTTGGTTTGGTTTGGTTTGGTTTGGTTTGGTTTGGTTTGGATGGTTTGGTTTGGTTTGGTTTGGTTTGGTTTGGCTTGGCTTGTCTTGGCTTGTCTTGGCTTGTCTTGGCTTGCATTGCATTGCATTGCATTGCATTGCATTGCATTGCATTGCATTGCATTGCATTGCATTGCATTGCATTGCATTGCATTGCATTGCATTGTTAGACTTCCAACCCACCTTCTTTCCAAAAGCTCAAGGCATCTTCCATGGGGATCTCCCTTCCTTTTTTTCTCTACAACAATAATCCTGTGGTGTAGGCTGAAAGACAGTGTGCCAGTGTGCACTTGAACCTGCAGATCCAACTTAACTATTATATTATACCAAGAGAATGAAAGTTAGTTTCATCCTGAATTTGCATTTTTAAAAAGCCTATGAAAATATGGGTATCCATCATTTCACACAATTTTCAGAACATATTCAGTTCTTAAGCTGTTTCTGCTAATGCATCTATTTATATATGATTTTCCTTAACCCAACCATTTTCCCGGGCCTTATTTAGGCAAAGACACACATTGCAATACTCGGAAAAATGCAAAGCTAAAAGATGACATTGTCCTATGATGCATAGAAATATTCTGATTGCCACCCAACCTTCATATAAAAACAGCCCTACTGTTTCGTGGTGACCTTTGTCCTCTCCCACCCATATTTTTTTCTTCTAGGCATGGAAAGCATGCAAATCCTTGCTCCATTCCTAAGTGTCAGATTTATAAATGGCTGAGATGCAAATTTTTCTGAGATACAAATGATGCCTGGGGGAATGACTCCTCATGCCATTTTTATTTCTTCAACCTCTTTGAGACAGGCAGGACATTATTCCCATATGTAAATATAAGGGACATTTTATGAGGCATGCAGCCCTCCCAAACTCCATATTCACGAGCAGAGGGTGGCAGGAGACTGTGGCAGCTAAAAATTGACCTCTGGAGCCCATTTTCGCTGGCAGAGAACTTGGGCCACCACAGATGCCCCCAACATGAGTGTCATCAAGCTGGCCATGTCCACCCTGGCCCCTGAGGTCAAACACAACCCTGATGCAGCCCTCAATGAAATAAAGTTTGACACTTTATTTGCTCTACAACATTCAGGACAGGGACACCTATAAAAGAGAAATGTATCAATTCAACGTTTTTTAAAAAAATCTAAAACAAATACTAACACAGTTATAGGTTATCCAAACACCATATATTACTTTTTCTTAATAAATCATTTGTTCATCTCCTTAATCCCAGTGGGGTTGATCTAACTATTCTCCACCTATATAAAATAGCAACTTTTTCTCCATTTTTACTTCACTTTCCAAAGGGCCTTCAGGGCAGAAAAAGAGAGAAAGAAAAGACAACAGGTTAATATCTGCCACTTTTATTTTTTACACAGTGTTTAATTTACACAATGTCTAGAGTTCAAAATTATGTATAGAGATTACAACCTAATGCTATTAACAGAAGATGGTGAAGTTTGAATCCAGGATCTTTGCTTACAAACTGCTCTTTTTCACTGGGATTAAGTGTCTTCCCAGATTTCTCTGTGGTGATTGATTCAGTTGGGTCAGCTAGCAATACCAGATGGAGAAAACAATAGACAATCCAAGAGACAATTCTTAAATGCATGCACTATTATTCCAAAAGATTGGATATAGGGAGTCAATTCTTACATAAACTTTACAAGAATACATTTTAGCTTTCAAATCACATTGATTGTTTCAATGGTTACACCAAAAGTTTCAGGGTTAAACTGACCTTTCTCCAGCCTACTTCATGTATTGACAACAAAACTCCAGGGAGTATGGATAATACAGCCTCAACTGTGTCTAACTGTACTTGATCATTTGTGCAACTAACCCTTTTGTGTATTGATTAATCTTCATTAATATAGTTTGAAATGATTTCTATTCCTATTATACTATTACGCTGTTAGCAGCACAAGCAAATCATCATCATCATCATCATTATCATCAACATCCACTGACTAGCTAGACACAACCGAGTTGCTAAATTAATCCACTGGTCATTATGTAAAAAATATGACTTACCTGTATTCAAAAAGCCATGGGAGCACAAAGTGGAAAATGTTATTGAAAATGAGAAGGTGAAGATCTTGTGGGACTTTCAAATACAGGTGGATCGTCATTTGGAACACAACACACCAGATATCACAGTTGTAGAGGGCCTAAGTGTACAGTTTATTGATATCACTGTACCAGGAGATTCCAGAGTCCAAAAAAAGAACTAGAAAAAATCATGAAATATCATGACCTGGCCATCGAAACTACATGGCTATGGATGAAGCATGTAACAGTGATACCCATTGTCATTAGGGCACTTGGCACCATGTCCAAGAATTTTACAAGATACATCAACAAATTGCAGCTTCCTGCAATAACACCAGGGAAACTGCAAAAAACTGCGCTATTCGGAACATCTTACATTTTAAGAAGGTACTTGGTTGATACCTAGGATGCTGGCAGCAAACCATATCAACCATTAGCACCAGTCACTGGTATTTGTAATGCATTTTTGAATGTTCAGTTGGCTGAGTTTCATGTTTAATGAATAAAGTATATAATAATAATAAATGACTGCAAAGAAAAAGACAAAGCAGACAAGCAAAGGACTCATGATGAAATATAAACCATATGACACTTCAAATCAGCAGTGATTAATTAATTATAAATACCTTTGAAGATGATATTAGGGTTGATCACAGAGTCATCCAGATGTTTAGATTGGAATTAACATTTTTGTCCACCTATTGAGCCATTTCCAAGGGCCTCGATAATTACTATTATTTTCAGAGAAAAGGTTTAAAAATCCTTGGACCTCAAAAAGAGAAAATGGAATGCCACTGAATTGAAATGATCTGGCTTTTTCACCAAGAGCTGCCAGAGATGTGTGCAGCCAATTGCACACTAAGAGAGTTTGGTGATAACATATTGGAATATCCCAATATTAGAATATTGGGTGAGGGGTAAGTAGTATTGGTGGTCCATAATTCAGGACCTAGGGCAGTTGATGGCAAACAAACCTAAAGTATTATTTAGTAGTAGTAGTTGTAGTTGAGTTTATTTATAGGCCACCCTTTTCCCTGAGGGGACTCAGGGCGGCTAACAACTTGTATGGGAGGGGAAGACATACAATAACATAAAAACACAATATATGATTAAAATCAAGCAACATTCATTCAACATTCGGGTGGGGGCGGATTATGATCTTTACCCCCAGGCCTGGCGGGATAGCCAGATCTTGAGGGCTGTGCGGAAGGTCTGAAGGGTGGTGAGGGTACGAATCTCCACGGGGAGATCGTTCCAGAGGGTCGGAGCTGCTACTGAAAAGGCTCTCCTCCGCGTAGTTGCCAGCCGACACTGGCTGGCAGATGGCACTCGGAGGAGGCCTAATCTGTGAGATCTTATGGGTCGAGAGGAGGTGATTGGCAGGAGGCGGTCTCCCAAGTAGTATTTGTTGTTTTTTGCTTGTTTATTTGTTTAAACTCACATACCCAATTTTGTGGATCAGAAAAGTCCCACACTTTTTTGTTAGTGACTAGAAGTGGAAAAATAAATGTGATTTACAGGTTTGATCATTAAAAAAAGGTAGAATATGGAAAGAAAGAATCCTTGATGTAATGTGAGAGCGAGATGGTAAATATAAATGCATTTATTCAGAGGTGGTCTGCTGTCAGTTTGGATCAATTCAGCTGAACTTGTAGTTCCGACCAGCGGCTGGACCTGCCCCGGTGCTATCCTGTCCTATATAATCACTGTGTGCTTGAAGCCACGTACATGCACACTCACATTTTCAGTTCTGGGTGAACCCATTGTTACAGATATGTGATATGACGCCCATCTCTGCATTTATTACTACTGTAAAGAAGATCAAGATCCACTCCTTTAATTTTATCTTTTAGAAGCTCTAGAGTCGATGAGTAGGAAACACAAATTATAAAATAACCATAACCATTTTTTAAAAACCATCCAGGAAAGCATTTTTACCTAGGTCAACTGATTTGGCACACTGCTTCCCTGCCCAACTCATTGCATGGAGAACAGAAATTTAAGCAAGCAAGAAAGTTCATTGTTAAATTAGTTCAGAAAAATATATGACATTTCAGGAAAGACCAATGAAGCTCCTGTGTGTTGACAATTTCTTTGCTTGGCAGGATCTTATTGATCTGAATAGTTTTACCATCTCTAAAGATTCATGTTTTGGGGACAGAATAGGCTGTCCTTTATTTTACAAATCATCCTCCTCCTCCTCCTCCTCTTCCTCCTCCTCCTCCTCCTTCTCCTCCTCCTACTCCTACTCCTACTCTGCAATGCCATGCATTTAACAAAACAACTATTCATCTGAACAGCTAACAATACATACTAAGCTGTACATTGCATTTTTTTAAGAAAAAAAGAAGAGGAAATGCAACACCAAAAACGGGACAGAAAGGATGCATATTTTCAATCAATTCACATATGTTAATTTCTATAAATGTACCCATGAAATCACAAATAATTACTATAATTTTTGAAGAAATGTGATGTACTTTCCCATCTGCACTGGAAAAAGGAATGGAGTATTTTTAAAAGCAAGATAAAAGCAAGATAAAAATATTAAGATTAATTAAGTTAAAAAGGAGATCATAATCAGTGTTGTTTGCTGGCCTAGTCTTCTGTCCAGATGCTAAGTGTAATAGCCAATTATTGGGACACATAGTTTATCTTCTTATGGCATAGGTATTTTTAGCACCATGTTAATCACAGCAACGTTTGATGTAGGATTAAATGAAAAGTTTCTAGTCTATGAGGAAACAGAGATTTGTTTTAGATGCAATCCGTACTGGCAATAATACCTTCATCAAACCTAGATTTGACAAAGCTGATTAGGTAATTTCCTGGGATATAGAGAATATCATAAATTTCTTATCCATGATGATAGTATGGAAGTGTTTTGAACTGAAATTTGCTTATATGAATTGTTGGTATTAGATATTAAATGAGCATGAACTGATAATGGTTTCTGTGAATGTCCAAGAGTAAAGACAATTTTAAATTCGTACATTATCAACTAACTTTGATCTAGTAGCTTTATAGAAAAAGCATTTTAAACACTACTTTTATGTAGCGTCATTAAGAGTAAGGATTGGCATGGAATCCAGATTTCATCCAGTCTACATCCTACCAATGAAAGAATACATTATTTCCATATACCTGATTATCTAGTCTATTTCTTTGAAGACAGCTACCATTTCTCTCTACATTCCTTTCTTCTTAGGCTCTTCTTCAGCCTTTTTGTTTTCAAGTGTCTCCAAGCAATCCTCATGCATTTTGTCCATAATGTTTTATCAAAAATACTCATTTTTATATTTTAGAACTATGATACATTATGCATTTTTCTGAGTTAGAATATTATATTTCACACCAAATAATCCATTTTAGCATCATTTTTCACTTTCTCTGTCCATGAGTTTTCTACTTTTCTGGATATGTATACTGTTGCAAGATCATGTCTCTGTGATATCCCTTGATACTTGGAGCCAGAAATGCAATGTAATCTCATTCTATGGGATCTCAGGATATCATTAGACTATCATCTATCCTGTGGCCTTCTAGATTCTGCAAATGCTAAAATTCTAGGCCAGAAAGACCATTATTGATATGTGTTGGGAGCAAGTTCTAGCTAACCAAGAGTCCTCCTCTCTGCCCTGAGTTCAATTATATCATATGATTCCAGTGAATTATACTATCATGTCCTGAAGCAAGGGATTGCATAGGCTATAACAGTGATGGCAAATCTTTTCGGCACCAAGTACCCAACCCAGAACACATGCACTGGAGTGGTGCAGAAACCCAAAGACCAGATGTGCATGCCTGTTTTTTTGGCCATTCTCAGACCATTTTTTTTTAGCATTTTCAGTCAAAAACAGCCTGAAAAACAGCCTGAAAATGGCTGGGAAATGGCCTATGTTTTGGCAGTTTTTCAGGCTGCTCTCAGGCCATTTTTCAGGCTGTTTTCAGGCCATTTCTCACCCGTTTTGAGCCAAAAAACAGCCTGAAAAAGGGCCTGAAAATGGCCTATGTGTCAGAACCTCTCCATTAGATAATTAGGAAAGAAGACCACGAGACTCTATGAGTAGAAATCAAGTGTACTTTTACTAATTATAAATGATTAAAGGCATAGCGAAGCGAAGTCTGATTATTTAGGCGCGAAAGCGATTGATATATAGAATAACGCACTCCCCACCCCTTGGCATCACAGTTACAGTCCAATCATAATTCTCCCAAGTGTCAGGTGTGAGATAACTTCAAAAGGCATCACGAAGATGGAATGTCGGTGCTGTTAGTCCTGGCGGGAATCTCCTAGGCATGTGTAGTCCAACAGGCAGCTGAGCTCCAGAACCTTCCTCCAGCACAATTAGTAACCCCTCCCAAATACCATGCCCTCCCTCCCCGTTTCATGGCAGCCGAAGCAACAGCAAAGCAGAGGCTGACACTATGTTTTGGCTGTTTTTTGGGCCATTTTCAGACTGTTTTCCAGCCATTTCCTGGTGCTCGAGGGTCCATGAAGACCAGCTGCTGGAAACCAAAGACCAGCTGGCAATGGCACACGTGCCCATAGAGAGGGCTCTGCATGCCACCTCTGGCATGAGTGCCATAGGTTCTCCATCACAGGGCTATAAGATGCTGCAAGAATTAACACAAAGAATCTGGCTGGTCATTGGTATAAAACAAGTGCTGGTCTGATACAATCATGTGCATATTCTTATGAGGAAAGAAAGAGGGAAATTTACCATCAATTTGAATTCATATATAGGGCAGCTAGGAAGGCCCGTGATCCTGGCAAGCAGGTGTTTTGTGTCAAATATATGAAGGAAGCAGAGAGAAACAAATGCCCATAAGTGCAAAAACTTATACATATTATACACCCATGCATACACTTGTGACAGAGCCTCCATCAAGGCTACTGAATGTACCACTTTTGTGCTGAGGGTATCCACTGGATTCAAAGGAAAGAGTGCCACCTACTGAAGCATTAAACAATAGCCGAGTTTGCCTGGGGATATTGTGATCCAGTGAAAGCCACCCAAAATGAAACAAAAGAAACTAGTCTTTGTCAATAGATGTGATGAAACAAGGCACCTTATTTAAAAAAAAAACAGGGAAGGTGTCATTAGAGTGTGCAGCGGGTGCTGCTAAATTTTACAAAAGAAGCATAGTGTATGAATGTAAATTCCGTAGTGTAAGAAGTCAGCACCGGAGGTAAAAATGACTGATGCCAATCCTGATAATGGCCCAATACTTCCATTCCCTTTTCAGAAGATGGAGAGATTTTTTTAAAAAAGAATCCCAAAACATGTTCATAGATCACCATTCAATCCTTCCTCTTTCTCAGTTTAATGACAGAAAGAAAGAAAAACAGGCTGAATACAAAGTGCGCCAAAATGCACATAGTACCACCTCGAAAGAGGAGTTTATACAATCTTAATAGCTCACCAAGAGCCTAGGGCTATTTCTTGAAGATCTGGATGATTTCCCTGGTGTAGTTGCCACCTGTGGCCAGGGCTCAGAGTTAATATAGACCAGTGTTTATTAACCTTGGCAACTTTAAGATGTCTGGACTTCAACTCCCAGAGTTCCCTAGTCACCATCTATCTCCCTACCCCTATGGGAAAGGCTGGACAGAGATTATGATAGAAAGTAGAATAACTACTTTATGAAAGAGAGAAAGAAAAACAAAAAGGAATATACATGCTCTGAATGGAGAACTAGGCAGGCAGGAACTGAGGAGAGGCAGTTTGCACAGTAACAAACAACCTTTATTGTAACAGCTAACAGTGCTAAGTGCAAGGCAACTCCCGAACTAGCAACAACAACATTGGCTGACTGACAGCTCTTTATATAGTAGCTGTCAGATGGTTGAACCAATCAGAAGGCTGTGTTTTCCTGCTGAAAGGCTACTTGCGTCTTAGCCAATCAGGGGAGTCCCGCAGCCAGCAATGCTTTTGATAGCGTCGTAAGTCCAAGGATTAAACAATATATGTATGTCCAATCTGTAGACCAAAAAAAAGGAGAGAAATGCTCTCTCTTATCATACCGGACAAAAATAGAGAAGAAGCAACATATACCATGCTAAGCTCTTTAAACAGCCTGTAAAAAAATCAAAGTAGAATTCATACATGTTTTCATTTTAAATCTATATACTGTATATTTACTGATTTTCTATTTTGAAGGATGATGCATAGTGAGGTTATTAATGACGTAACTTTTCATTCTTGATTTTTACCATTGACTAATTTTATAATTTTGGCATCTTTCAGTGGGACGGAAATTATTGTGTTTTATAAAAAAGGAAATATATCCTGAGATATATTTAGACTTTTTCCCTGTAAATTTCCCTTCATTATTTAGGAAACGATTATGGAGAGAAGGCCTTTTGCAGAGTGTGTTAAAATCTTTTTTTTAAGCATGAAAAATTGGGCAAGTAATGGTTAAATGTTTTACTATTCATGCCACATTCAAAGTAAATTGTGTAATAGTTTTCATGTCTTAATTACTTAAATTTTATATTGAGCTATAGCGATATTATCTCTCTTTTTGTCTCCACACAATTGTATTTTATAATAGCTTTTATTAGGGCCTACATGAATGGAATTTCAAATGAACACATCATTTTGGTTATTTGGGCATTTGAGAAAAAGAGAGCACTCTTCTGATATTTGTCATGAAAGGCACTTCCCTTTGTGTTTTATGACATATAGAGATTTGTATTAGGAAAGGACATATTTTGAACAGAATGGTAACCAAGGGAGAATAGAGAATGGTAGTGTCAGTTTGAGGAAGTTCCTGAAAGGATGAAAAGAAAGCCAGAACATGTTAAGCTCAAGGACAATTGTCCCATTTAAGACAGGACTTCAGGGCAGAGATATAGGGACAAATTTAACACCATGAACAAGATCCCTTTAAGACAACATGGCTACCTTAAAGTACTAAAAATAACACATTGACATTGTAAACTCTCTTCCTCTTTTTTTTCCACTGGCTTGCACAATCATTAACTCAAATGCAGAAGTAAGTGAAATAGTAGCTAATCCCACTGAAAGATCCATTCATCATAAGAACATCCAATCCAGAAATTAAAATTCCCTAATGGCATTCTAAACATAATTGCAAATAAGGAAAAAAAAACAATGGAAACTGTGTAGTCTTGCCCCATCCCATCAGATTCTAAACTCTTGCCCAAGTATCAGTGGCATCACCTTAATAGCCCTACCCTGGTTATATTTCTGCATGCTATCCATGATGGGAAACTGATGGTTATCTGGGGAGACAATGAAGCCAGACCATAGTAGGAGAGAGAGAGAAATTGGGATCCATGGATGCCTGATTTCTTCTGGATTAGATTTCTTCAATCAATTATTTATCTGATGTGTTAGGATTTTCCACAACCCTAACTTAGAATCAGGATAGAGCTTGAAGGGACCTTGGAGGCTTCTAGTCCAGCCCCCTGCTCAAGCAAGAGATCCTAAACCTCTTCAGACAAATGACTATCTAGTGTCTTCTTAAAAACTTCCAGTTATGAAGCACCCACAACTTCTGGAGGCAAGCTGTTCCACTGGTTAATTGTCCTCACTGTTAGGAAGTTTCTCCTTAATTCCAGGGTGCTTTTGTCCTTGATTAGTTTTCATCCATTGTTTCTTGTCCTGCCCTCTGGTACTTTGGAAAATATACTGACCTCTTGGCAGCACCTCAAATACTGGAATACTGCTATCATGCCCTGCAGCAGTCCTTTTTTTTCCCTCTAGACTAGCCAAATCCAAATCCTGCAACCATTCTTCATAAGTTTTAGTCTTCAGGCCTTTAATTATCTTAGTAGTTGTTCTTTGCACTTTTTCAAAAATCTCAACATCTTTTTTATAATGTGGTGGCCAAAAGTGGATGCAGTATTCCAAGTGTGGCCTTACTAAGACTTTATAAAGTGTTACTAATATTTCACGTGCTACTTCATGTGATTTTGATTCTATGCCTCTGCTTATAAAACCAAGGATTGTATTCCCCTTTTTGCCTGCTGCCGCATATTGCTAGCTCATGTTTAACTGATCATCCACTAGGACCCCAAGGTCCCTCTCAATTACTGTCTTTGAGGCAAGTTTCACTTACTCTGTCCTTGTGCCTTTGGTTTTTCCTGCCTAGGTGTAAAACCTTGCTTTTCTCTCCATTAAATTTAATGTTGCTGGATTGGGCCCATTGTTCAAGTTTGTCAAGATCTTTTTGGATTCTGAGTTTGTCTTCTGACATGTTGGCTATTCCTGCCAGCTTAGTGTTATCTGCAAATTTGATGAGTTTCGCTTCTATTCCCTCATCTAATTCATTTATGAAGATATTGAAGAGTACTGGGACTAAGATGAAACCTTGTGGTACTCCACTGCTTACTTCCCTCCATGTAGATGTAGCACCGTTAAGGACTACTCATTGAGTATGGTTTGTCAGCCAGTTACAAATCCACTTGGTGGTGATGCTATCTATTCCACATTTTTCTAGCTTACCAAGAAATAGGTTGTGGTCTGCTTTGACAAATGCCTTGCTGATGTCTAAATATACTATGTCCACTGCATTTCGCTGGTCTACTAATTTAGTCACTTTGTCAAAGAATGAAATAAGTTTGGTTTGGCATGATCTGTTTTTGACAAACCCATACTGGCTACTAGTTATAGCTTTATTTGTTTCTAGATGTTCACAGATCTGTTTTTGATTATTTTTTCCAGTATTTTCCCAGATATTGATGTTAAACTGATTGGTGTGTAGTTTCCTGGGTGTGGGGGGGGGGGTTTGTTTCTTTTTTGAAGATGGCAACCACATCAGCTCTTTTCCAATCCTCTGGTAGTTCCCCAGTGGTCCATGATTTTTTAAAGATATGATACAATGTTTCTGAGATAACATCTGCCAGTGCCTTCAGCACTCTGGGATGTAATCTATCAGGTGCCGGTGATTTATATTCGTCAAAGTCAGACAGGAGTTCTCTTACCATTTTTTGCTTATTTTAATTTTTATTTCTAGTCTGTCTTTCACAGTTATGTTTTTGATAGGTTGGGTTATAGGGGTTTTATTTGTATGTGGGAAGACTGATGCAAAGAATGAGTTAAGCAGCTCTTCTTTCTCTCTACTACCTGTTACTTCCTTGCCATCTTCCCTCTTTAATGGACTGATTGTTTCCTTGACTTTTTCCTCGTTATTTATATGTTGAAAGAAACCTTTTAAATTATCTTTGACTTTTATTGCAAGTCTTTGTTCATTCTGAGCCTTTGCTTTCCTGACTTCATCTTTGCAGATTCAGGCTTAGTTATGTGTCCTTTTTTCCCCATTTTTTGCACTAATCTGTTTTGTCTTTCAGTTTATTAGAGAAATTTTTGTGCAACCATGCTGGTTTCTTCTTGGATTTCTTGGGTTTTTTTTCAGTGGTATTTTGTTGGACTGGGCTTTTATGATCATATTTTTCAGTGCTTTCCATGTTTCTTGAGTTGTTTTCCCCTTCAGGATTTTTATCCATGAAATTTTGCCTAGGCTCTCTCTGAGTTTGTTAAAATCATCTATTTTAAAGGTTAAGATACTGGTTGGATTATATTATATTTTAGTACTGACAACTACTAAGTGGGCTGGGGAGTTAGAGGGAGTGAACTTAATACAGCTATAAGGACCATATAGTGTAACGTTGAGTTGCCTTGTGTTTCAGCATTGAAACTAGGTTGATCATTCTGTCATTTAAGCAAATATTCAAATGTATTCATGGCGGCTTCCATCGATCTTCATTATTTCAATTTTTGTTTATTGGAGTATTAACATCATGGCATAACCAGAAGACATATGATACAGCAAGTTTCTTCAGATACACAGGAGGGTGTCTGGGAGCCCCACTTAATATGCCTGAAGCTTCGTGGTCAGGGGAAAGGATGGATTATACATGAATTCAGTAACAATTGTAACTAATAAAGCATTGTATTCCAGATGTCTCCTTTCAGATTACAGTGTGTTTTGCATCTCTCTTTCCTTTGAAAACCTATGCAGGGGGTGAATGATTATTTCATCTTAAGATGAAATAGTGTATTGTAAATGTTCATATGCAGAATGATAAATACTTCAATGCACAAAGAAGATAACATATTGCAACCTTTTTTGCATTTTTTTTCTGACCTGTTTTGAAAAAGGCAGTTCAGTATGATAAAACTTTGTTGGTAAATTGTAATAAGCTTCAGTAAAACCACCTTACGTTATATTGAGTTCAAACTTTTGGTCCAATTAAACTAGTGTTATCTTTTCTATCTAGAAGTGGGTTTTTTAACACCTCAGGCTGGAATCTTTATCAGCACCCAAATTGCCCCACAAAATTGGACTTCAACTAGGTAGGGATAAGTTCCATTCTGCATTCAACCCTGAAATGAATTGGCTGTCTCTTAAGTCAATATCACCCATAGATTCCCTAAGATGCATTCAAAACAATAGACTAACACTGTGAACCCTCCACTGGATTTAAGGGATATGGCATGTCTGTCTGCCTATCTGTCTTCCATTGACCCATCTGTCCATCCATCCACTCACCCACCCATGCAATAACATATGGGAACTTGGGAGATAGGATAAAAACTGACTGTCTAGGCAAAAGTCTGATAAGAGACAGCTCAGTCCACAGATGAGGGGAAAGCTTGGGAAATATTTCAGAAGGGATCTTCACTGGTTTTGTAAAGAATAAAAAGATTCAGAAATGTCCTGATTGTGAGAACAACTAATCAGCTTGCCTTTCAGGGTTGTAGATACTTCACAGAAGAAAAGATTGGACAGACATTTGTCCAAGATGCAATAAGGTCTCCTCCCTTGGGCAATGGATTAGACTAGACCTCCAATGTCCCTTCTGATCCTGTAATTCTATGGCATAGGCATGGTGTTCTGTAGTCATGAACTTAAAGTTCCTTGAGTCAAAGGTGATGCTATAGATTTAAATTTCCTTTGCTCATCATTTAGCTTCCCAAAATCACTTGCATGAGATGAGTGGCTGTAGAAATTGAATAAATAAATAGCATTAGTCTTATCATAAACAATACCAGTATCATTATGCTCCTTTTAGAAGCAAGTAACTAAATCAGGCTAGAGAGTCCTAACCCACTCCCAACCAGATTTTCCGAAGGAGAAGTCTGATTAATTCATTTTCTTCATCCAAGAGAAAGGCTGATGGCAGAGGGGATGTACTATGTAACATCTAACAAGAAACTGCATTATGCACAAAGTTAAAGAGTGCTGTCCTCAATGCCATCCTTTCAGGCATGAGATTCTGGAGCCCAGCCAGTGAAAGTTTAATTTTACTCATATTATATTGTATGGCTGGCTGGGGAATTCTGGAAATTGTAGTCCATACATCCTCAAGTTGCCAAGTTTGGATACCCTGGTCTAATTTGTCTCAGTTTTTGTAAGGGTGAAAAAATGAAGGAGGGAATTATATGTATGGCTTTTTCAGTACCTAGAGGAGAGTTGGCATATTGTGTAAATTGAATCAGTTTGTAAATAACATGGTGTGAATTTGTGTTTGTGTGTGAGAGGCAGAGAAGTGACTTTCCCCCTTTTCTTTCTAGCCTTTTCCCTATCTTTTTTAAAGGTTGTAAATTTAAGGATCTTACCATTTTTTGTGAACTGCCTTGGGAACTATTTCTGTACAGTTAAAAGAACAGGATAAAAATGTTCTCAATAACTAAAAAATTTGCCTCAAAGATGGAGGATATTCCAAAAGAAAAAGATAAACATGGGACACTAGTGGTGACACTGCTCACACATATACCCTACTTGCATTTGTATGATATCCAGGGTAGCAGTGCCAGAAAAACTCTTTTCTTTCCTAATTCATAGCCCCCATTTGTACAAATGATTAAGATTGCCTAATGTTTTGGCAGATTCCCTCCATCTGTTTTGCTAAATGTCACACCTTCTGCGCTGATCTCCTAGACCAGCCATTTATTCTGAACCCCTTTTTATTCCAAGAAAGAGGCTGCCTTTTTCTACTTGTGCTCATATCTCTCCCTTCCCAATTTCCACCCTTCCCCCCCCCGAGAGAGAGAGGGGGGGAGAGAGGGGGGAGAGAAAGAGAGAGAGAGAGAGAGAGAGAGAGAGAGAGAGAGAGAGAGAGAGAGAGAGAGAGAGAGAGAGAGAGAGAGAGAGAGAGAGAGAGAGAGTGTTTTATTAACATGTCCACACTGAAAAACATAAAGGGTTTCTCGGGAACCAATTTTATTACATTTGTTTGGGAGTTATATGGATCTTTCAAATGGAAATTGAGACTACAAAAATAGATTTGGTTGATTTATGAGGCATCTCTGTTTTCAATTCACCATCAGTATGTGCAGACACGATGCAGTCAAGAAATGAAGCATCTGGTTTCCCCACGTTTCATTTATGAACTTTAGCACCAGATGTAAATCATTCATAAAAATCCCAAAGTGTTGGAAGGGCCTCTTCCTTCATTTTAACAAACAGAGACTGCAAGTACTATACCTAAGACTTCACATCATTTGTTACAAACGATAGGATCTGAATTTTAAAAGACTCACAGAAATAAATTTTCAAGGGAGTCGGAAGAGAGTAGGGACAAGTCGGGGAAATGAAAGGAATAGTGATCCGTACCGTCTTCCGCGGTTGTCGGCAAATTTTATTTGAAAACAAAAGCTGTCATTTTGGTTTATTCAATGCAAACTTAACAAGCAAGACAGTTTTTTTTTTTTAAAAAAAGAACAAGCTTCTTTGGCGTTTGCCTTCCTCAAATTCATTCCATTTAACTAATGACTTTATCAGAAAACAGTGGAAATATCCCAACCTATAATTTTCTGTACTAGTATTAGCCTATTAAGCCCCAAATTGCAGAGAACAAAGCATTTTCCTGCCCAGAACTGAAGATCTTCCTCTGAGGCCATTCTCCAGATCCCTCTGCCAAAATGAAGGTGGTCTCGAAGCAAAGGGGCTTTTTTGTGATGGTGTTTCACTTTTTAAAAAATGCCCTCAAAGAGAGCTACTATAACAATCCTGTTTCTGTCCTTTTTGATAGTCGGGTTTTTCCAAGTATTTAATGATATTCAACTGCTCACTGTGTTATGTTATTGTATTTATTTTCCTTTGTTTTCATATAGAGACAAAGACCAAGTCAGAGAAAAGGAGAGAATGAGAAAGAAAAAGAAAAAAAGAGAGCTTGGGGGGGAGTAGGGGGGGAATATAATCCGGGTAGGACTCACCTTAAACCTACCAACCCAAGTATGATGCCAGGCCAATTTATCTCTAATCCCTTTACTAGTTACCTCTAACTCTAAACTTGCCTCCTAATCAGTTGTAGCTACATTGCTTTAACTAAGACTGGCATTGAATACTGAACTTCATAACCATATTTACATTTACACTGGCATTACAGAAAAATGAAGACCCAATGTAACATATGTACCGCAGAATTCAAACTGCCAGTGAACGCTATTTCATGTTGGTTAAAAAAAATAATCAGATATCGCAATAAAAAAATGGGAAAAGGGGAGCGAGATAAGAGAATCTAAGAAAGCAATTTTTAGCTTTCAGAATTAGTAAACCTAACTACCTGGCCTGAAACACTTTATCCTGTTCAGTTAGCTATTAAAATGTAGCACTTGCCCTTTTTCAAGTTTAAAAAAATTGCCAAAATATGCACAAATTAGTTTTGAATAGCACTGTGTTCCATATAGCTCTCCAAAGCTTTCTTCTTGAACTGTTTGAAATATTACTAAAATATCATTTCCTTAGACCTTCACAAAGTAAGCTGAATCAATAATTATATGGTCCAATTCTATGTTGATGCAATTAAACCAACTAAAAAGGTAATAAGGTTTTCTACTTTTGTTTTCTCCTAATTCTTTATTCACTTATTTTCTGTTTCTCTTAGCTGTTGGTTCTAAATGGTCTTCTGTTCTATCACTATGCATTTGATTAGCTCATGCTTTATTAATTTGTTTGTTTATATATAAAATTTCTTAAGTGTCTAACTCCCTCATAGAGAGCTTCATTAGCTGCAACTACCACTATTTTAGTTTGCAGATTACTAACTTCTAGTTTTTTTATTTATTTTGCTTATCATAGAATATGTATAAAGTCTGTAAATCAATCAATAACTTGTTCCTATAGTTTTCAGTTGCTCCGGTTCTTTCTCTTAACTATTCCAATTTACCACCACTGTCTTTTGTAATAATATGCTTTTTCCTTAGTATTTTACAATTTAGATAGTACTTTAGCTTTTCTAGTATAGATAAATAGACTCTACTTCCATGGGTTATTTATTTATCAAGTTCTAACTTCTTCAGTCTTCATAATTCATTATTTGTGTTAAAATGGTAAGAAACAAGCCAGTTTTAAAACATCAAGTTCTAACTGTGTACCCAAATATTTACATTTACTTATTCTGATTTGATCTGAGTGTTTTATTTCATTTTCCAATTTGATTAGGAAAGTTGACTTGATGTAAAGATTAATCTAAATTGTCTATAAGTAAAACCTCCAAAATCAAAGCTTTATTCAGCCCCATTATAGGTATTAGTTTGAGGGTGAAGGTTCATTCTCCGATCTTATGGGTTGGTTTCTCAACATTTCATTACAAGGCTAGGTACCATCTTTGGCAGAGGTATTAGCTGATTTGCAAGAAATCAATGTCAATCAAATCCTGATTCAGCTCCTCTTCCAGCAATGGAAACTTTGAGGCTAATCACTTTCTCTTAGCTCAATGTGATTCACAGGATGGTTGTTATATAGAAAAAAGGAGAAAAAAGGAGAACTGTGTATGCCACCTTGACTTAAAGGTAAAAGTAAAGGTTCCTCTTGCACATATCTGCTAGTTGTTTCCAACTGTAGGGGGCGGTGCTTATCTCCATTTCAAAGACAAAGAGCCAGCACTGTCCAAAGACGTCTCCGTGGTCTTGTGGCTGGCATGACTAAACGCTGAAGGTGCACGGAACGCTGTTACCTTCCAAACAAAGGTGGTTCCTATTTTTTCTACTTGCATTTTTACATGCTTTCGAACTGCTAGGTTGGCAGAAACTGGGACAAGTAACGGGAGCTCACTCCGTTACGCGACGCTGGGGATTCAAACCACCGAACTGTTGACCTTTCTGATTGACAAGCACAGTGTCTTAGCCACTGAGCCACCACATCCCTTGACCTCCTCTATGGATAAATAAATAATGATATAAATAATATAATAACCATTTAAAATTAATTGCTGCTTTTGCATATTTTTCTTATAACAGCTGTGCTTTATATTGCTAATTTTATCTGTTTAATATATTGAGTCACCACCCAATAGGTGAAATATACATTTTTATATAAATAATAAAGGATTTACAAATATATATATATACTATTTTATAAATATTTAGACCAAATCTGAACATTTCTACTATTTTCTCCATGATGTGGACTGTTCAGAGATTCTAAGCAAAATAGAAAGTTTTAGTATAAAGTTTTACTATATTCATGACTGAGCAACCATTGAATTAAAGAACATACCTCATATCCACTAGCAAGATATGTCACCTAGTATTTACCTTGGAAGTGATAAACCCATATATACCATACATATCATATGGTACCATTTAGAAGTGAACAACCTTATGGAAATCATAGGAAAAAAAGTAAGAAATACTAAGCAAAATAAATTAAATGTTGAAAGTAAAAACAAAAGGAACTCTAATGAAATTCACTTTACACAAGGAAAATGTATGATATAATACAATACAATACAATATCTCTCAATTCTTTCAATCCTTACAAACTATTTTGCTTCCTGCACAGAAACTATTTTATAATTTGTCCTTTATTCTTTAAACTGCCCCCCACACAGACTCCTTGTAAGTTTCTTATCAACTTCAGTCACTTTCTCAAACTTTCCCTTCCTCTAGACCAGGGGTGGGTTCCTGCCAGTTCTAACCTCTTCTATAGAAGAGGTTCCACAAATCTACCATGCCATTTAGAACCAGTTTCAGCTCCCTCCCCCCTGCCCATCCACACCACGCTTGCCCTGCCCGCCGCTCACTGTTTGGCTGGCTCACCAATCACCCTGCCCGCCTCTAAGAGTCTTATCTAAAGCTTAAAGTCTTACAGCTGTCAAGTTTGAACATCCCTGGATTTTTTTTCTAAAGGGTTAGGGGTGCAAGAGTCTTGTAACTTGACAGCTTTAAGACTTGCACACTTCAATGCCAGAGTTCCTGAGCCAACATGACTGGAGGAGGATTTCTGGGAGTTGAAGTCCACAAGTCTTAAAGCTGTCAAGTTTTAACACCCCTGGGTTTTTTTTTCTAAAGGGTTAGGGGTCCAAAGGTCTTGTAACTTGACAGCTTTAAAACTTGTGTGCTTCAAATACCAGAGTTTCTGAGCCAACATTTTGGTTGCTAAGCAAGAGCATTGTTAAGTGAGTTTCACTACATTTTACAAGTTGGCCACGCCCACCCAGTCACATGGCCAGCAAGCCACTCCCACTCAATCACATGGACAGCAAGTCACTCCCACAAAGCAGGCCACACCTACAGAAGAGGTTCTAAAAAAATTTGAAACCCACCACTGTTCTAGACCCAATCACTTTTCCTTCAAATGTGTGTTTTATAATCCAACCCTCATTTACTTTTTTATAGGACCAAACCACTTCAACAACATGTGTATTCAACATTCACTTTCATATTCAACCCAAATTCATTCACCATCGATGGGAAGTTTTAAATGCCTACTGAATTTAACATGCATGGGATACTGAACTCTATGCATTACATCTAACTAATTGTGATACCTATATGTATGGGCAGAAAGAATTTTAACCAAAGTTTCCAAAAGAAAATAAGAAGCAGCAATCTATTTAAATAAGGTAAGGTTAATTATAAATCACGTGCTTTGTTGCAGAAGATTTCAGATTCAGTCACTGGCATTCCTGGATAGAGCCAGGAAAACATTTTGTGAAAAATCTTAGAAAGTCACACTCATCAACGCAATTAACCTGGTAGACAACTTGTATGATTTGGATTAAGAAAGCTTCCTAGTAGGTGTAGTTGTAAATCTTTTGATTATAATATATCTTATTCGAGCCGAGGTGGCACAGTGGTTAAATGCAGCACTGCAGGCTACTTCAGCTGACTGCAGTTCTGCAGTTCGGCTGTTCAAATCTCACCGGCTCAGGGTTGACTCAGCCTTCCATCCTTCCGAGGTGGGTAAAATGAGGACCCGGATTGTTGTTGGGGGCAATATGCTGACTCTGTAAACCGCTTAGAGAGGGCTGAAAGCCCTATGAAGCGGTATATAAGTCTAACTGCTATTGCTATTGCTATTATTCAGATTTGTTGTTATTGATTGATAGGCTAGGCTCATGTAGGAGGACACAAGATGAAGACTTTTAAAGGTCATTACAGGATCTCATCTTCATAAATTGCTGAAAAATACATGATTTAATTATAGATGGTCATATCATCCAGCTTCACTCTTTTATATTCAACAATTTTAACAAGCCATGCAATGTATAATAATATAAAAAGGAGTGCAGAAAGGATCTATAAAGACTACTTAAGGCGATTATTTGAGAAAGGTATCTGATTTTTCTGATTCTTGTTCCCACTGTGTTGCAAGCTGTGGCCAATTCTCCTTTGATATTCATGTGTTACATTGAAAAATATGACCCTATTCCACAGCATATGTGTAGTCCTCTTCAGCATTGTTTTAGCTACTTCTTCTTTTCTCTACAGTATCAGTGTTCATTCATATTGAATGTTCTCGCAGATCCCAAAATTGGGGTTTTCTTTTGCAAAACAAAAATCCCACTGATTTGTTTCTAATCCATGCCATTTCCTGGGCAAAATGCTTATCAATTCCTTTCCTCTTGTAGATTTTTCTATTTGGCTTGCATTATCAATTGATGAATGGGTTATGACACACTATTTACCTCAATCTGCAGCTCAAGGGACCTCACATCTGCCACCCATTTGATTCCCACTAAATAAATCATCATCACAAGATAAGAGAAAGGAGGCTGGATCTGAGAAAGCCAGGGCAGCCAACAATCAGACTGTTGGCATACAACTTACCAGTTCTATAAACAGAACAGTGATATTGTTGGTTTGCCTATGACATTAAGATGTTCACACACCTGCCAGAATGTTTCCTCCTATTTGGCCCTCTTCGTTCTTTATGATTAGTTGGAGAAAAATTCCTGTAGTTTTCTTTTTTGTGTGGCATTTATATAGCAGACTGATCTCAGGTTCTCAGACTGAACAGCTGGTGTCTTGGCTCTCATAAACAGAAAAGAGAAGCTATAACCTCATCATCTCCCAGAGCAGAAATAGTGTGCCTTGTAATAAAATATTATGGAGAATCAGCTATCCCCATATATTTAGTCTACATGTGCCAGAGAAAACAAAGCCATGAACAGAAACACTCAAGGGAATTGATTAAGATTTGGTCATTTGACACGGCATTTCTGGCGAATTAAATAAAATTCAGCCAATTGCATGAAGTTTAAAAGAATAGGCATTAGGGTTGTGCAAAGACATCCTTTGATTCAATACAGTTTTGAAGTAGTAAATTTGATTTATGAATTAAATTTGCTTTAAAGCAGTAAATAAAGTCAGATAGCTTTCAAGCACTTGAAGTTTCTTGAAGCACATTACAAATTCAGTGTTGTTGTTGTTTTGCTGCTGCCACGCCTAAGAGTGTTACAGACAAGTTGCAATGCCATCACTTCCATATTTAGTGAATACTGAAGGGAGGCCTTAAAGCAATGATGGGATATGACTGGTACGCACCGGTACGGGCGTATCAGTGCCTGCTGGGAGCACCAGGTACCATTCCGGTATGGTGCTCCAGAGGGCCCATCCGCCCACCTGCCCTCCTTACCTGTATTTGAGCCGATCGTTGCTTACACGCACAGAGCATACGGTGCTTGTGTGATGCTCCACCGAGCAGCTGGAGCATCACAGAGGGTCGCACCGTACCGGTTGCAATAGGATCCAGAACCCACCACTGCCTTAAAGGCACAATGGACTCTTTGACATTAGCCAAACAGCCTGGAACCTCTAACTTCCTTGTCTATAACACCTTTATTGGTGTGGCAGAGCTAACATTGCTTTGAGTTTCATTCAGTATCATTGCTCTCAACTCCTTTGATAAGGCCAACCACAAGCATTAACTTGACCTTTGGGTTAGTATGGTGTTGTGACTCAGCAGAAGTTTGCTGTGAGTTGAGTCGGGATGCAAGATTAACAATGCAGCTGGGGCTTGTTAGTGGCATCTTCTGGTGATAAAAGAATGGATGATGCCATGCCCTGGTTGCAGAGTCAACGTTCATCATTCATCGGTCGTGGTTTGTTTGTGAGAGACACTTGGAGAAGTGATTTGCTTTCTGTAACCCTGATTCAAGGAGACACTTGGAGAAGTGAATTGCTTTGCAAGAGTTTTGTTTTGCATTCTGTTATCTTCTTGTCAGAGACTTTATTTATGTTTATTTTTGGGCTCGCAGCCAGTCTGAGCCGAGGACTGATAAAGTTCTTTCCTTTTAAGTTTGTCTGCCTGTCGTCTGTTAACAAGCGAAGAAGGGGGGACAGAACAGTATGGTAATATTATATTTCAGTGCTAATCCTACCAACATACTGAAAGTGCAATTCAGCTCTCTGTATATAAGGTCAAGGATGACCTGCAGTCTTAGGTTAAAACTTCTTTTACATTCATCATGACCAGGGAAGAGTTAAGGCTCCTGATGAGGATGACCAGATTCATTCTATATATAATAGAATAGAGTAGAGTAGAGTAGAGTAGAGTAGAGTAGAGTAGAGTAGAGTAGAGTAGAGTAGAGTAGAATTCTTTATTGGCCAAGTGTGATTGGACACAGAAGGAATTTGTCTTTGGTGCATATGCTGCTATCAGTGTACATAAAAAGACAAAATACATTTGTCAAGAATCATAAAGTATCATAATCATAAGTACAACACTTAATGACTATATGCACTGACTAAATGTTTACTGTTTTCAAGAATGCCATGTCTTCAAGAAACCATGTGCATTCTAGAAATATCACATGCATCGCACCATCCTATCCCTGCTGCCTTTGCTAAGTAGGCGAAATGGTGACATATAACATTAATAAATAAATGTAATAAATACATAACTACCATAGAATATTTTCAGCAACCTACAACCCTGATAAAGTGATGAGAAGGGTCCTTCTAGGAGACCTCTACCTGGCTATCCAGTTATGCCAACTCTCCTGGCATCCCATAAAAGCAGTGATGACAGGAAGGAAAGTACTCATAAGAGCAAGTTTAGCTGAACAGTATTTCTCAGAGTTACCCCCTTTTTGCATTGTTTGCCCAACTTCTGTCTAGTCTGTTTGCTGAACAGTTTGGAAGCTTCTTCAAAGGCCTCTGTATTACTTCTGTCTTAAGACAGGTTTGACACAACTATTTCAAAAGTGAATTGCTCTAAACTAAAACTGCTGAAACTTGACAAGTCTAAGATGCTTCAGCCAAAATGTTTGGTGCTTCTCTGTTTTAGAATATGGACAAAATCTATGGGCATATTTTTAAATCAAATGCCATATCATCTTGCTCTTAAATTTCAAATTGTTGATTTACATTGAATCATGACTTTTTTGCATCTTACATCTTTGATTAGAATCAAATCTGGACTAATTTGCAGTGGTTTATCAGTAGGCTATCAGCCCCCATATCATATTCAATTTGACAGGATAAAAGTTAAGAAGATATTGCTGGATTTGGTTAAAAATTATCTGATGGCTGTGCCAAATGGCTGAGTCAAATTGCCAAATGCCTCCCCTCCCATAACTATTCTTAACCACCTTTAAAACTTGAGGAAAAACCTCCTGTGGTTTCCCATAAGTTACCAAATACCAAAAAGTATTTAAGTAGCAAAAGTTTCCTCCACCTTGGTAGAGGTGTTAAACTTATGTCTCAGGATACTTTACCTCTTATTTTTACTTTACACACACACACACACACACACACACACACACACACACACACACACAGATTCTGTTCTGCTTTTTCTAAATAACTTGTGATAACATGAACCAATAGCCATTTCAGGGAATGCAGTGGTAAGAAATGAATCAGCTGCATTCTTTACAGACTCAGAAAAAAACCAGTAAGATATTATGTCATGTGGCTCCAATATTTTCTGGGAAATGCAACAACAAGTAAGGTTCCACTTTACTTTCTATTAAGTTTAAAATCCATGGCCAACACATATTAAAGTAACTCATAAACTCTCCCACAGTGTTGGGAAAATAATCTTATTCCATTTCACAATTTTGGAAAGATTTCATTGTATCTCAAACATCCCCATAAGTCTTTCCCTCTCTCTCTTCCTCCCATCCTCCCTCATCCTCAGAGAGAGAGAAAGAGAGAGAGAGAGAGAGAGAGAGAGAGAGAAGGAAGAAGAAGAAGAAGAAGAAGAAGAAGAAGAAGAAGAAGAAGAAGAAGAAGAAGAAGAAGAAGAAGAAGAAGAAGAACAACAACAACAACAACAACAACAACAACAACAACAACAACAGGAGGAGGAGGAGGAGGAGGAAGAGGAGGAGGAGGAGGAGGAGGAGGAGTTGTTTCAAAAATGAAACTAGAAACAATTTCATCTAGGAATGTTGTGTGTCTGTGTTTGTCTATGCGTGTATTGTGTCTTGGTATACTGCCCCTTAGAACATAATCATCTGATCTTATGTTCTACAGTTTCTTCCACTTTCTGCACTGCAAATAAATCCCAGGGAAATGTTTCCTTTTTGTCTGCTTTATGAAACATGGCAGCAAGGATGTTGTAGTACTTTGAATGGGCACACAATGGAGAAAATATTCAGATTATAATATGTAAGCAACTAAGCATACATCTTCAATCCACTCCTAGCCTGCTGGGAATGAAAACTCCAGTGGATTTTCTTGCACCCTACACAAGCAGTCTTTACTCTCTACATGAGCAAAGCAGGAAAGACCAAACTGCCTTGTGTCCATCATCATACACAAATATTCCATTCCAAGTGGCTGGTGTATGCTCTGTCCCCAGGCTCCAATCTCTGCCCTCAACAGTTGTTTTGTGCTGAGCTTCTTGCTATGAAAGCTTGATCTTTTAAAGACACACAGAACAAAACCAGGCTCAGGGTCCAATCTGAGAGAAAAGTTCCCTGAGGCTGGGTACCAGCATGAGTCTGAAAGCTTAGAAAACTAAACCTCTGGTCCTAGTGACCAACTCAGATTAGATCCTGAAACATTATCTTGGAATGCGTGTTTTTGCCTTCATTCATGAAAACCAGGTTCAATTGTAGAATAATGAATGGCAAATATTTCTTGTGAGGGCTGCCCTTTAAAAGAATTTAATTGTATGCAATTGTTAAGGTTTTATTAAGTTTCCTCTTCTAGTCCAAGGGATAACAGGTTTTCCTTAGCTGCCCTTACTCCCAGCCATTCCAGCTACAGCTGGCGCAGTCAAGGTGGCACAGTGGTTAGAGTTGCAGGCTACTTCAGCTGATCTCACAAATCTCACCAGCAGCTCAAGGTTGACTCATCCTTCCATCCTTCCAAGGTGAGTAAAATGAGGACCCAGATTGTTGGGGACAATATGCTAATCTGTAAACCGTTTAAATAAGTCTGTAAAAGCACTATGAAGTGGTATATACGTCTAAGTGCTAAGCTACACAGGAAACATAGCTGAAGGCTCAAAATGGAAAAACCCAAAAGATAACTCTTTTTTAGCACAGAATGAAAAGTTTTGGGCAATTGAAATCAACATAACATTAATTTCTGGTGACATTTCTAATCATTATTTTTAATCCCAAGCAATGAGAAGAGAAGGGAGAAGCAGTCTCCCATTGTTGCTTCTTCAGAAACTGGTCTTCAGAAATATGCTAACTTGGTTCAGAAGAAAATATAAAGCTATCATTGATAACCTTATTCTCTGTGATTTTTCCTTATATAATGAATATGAAGCTAAGACTTAAAGTAAATGTATATAGCCCATGCCAATTTCCTCTTTCTGTAAACGTATATGAATATATGTAGGTGAATATGTGTGAATGTATGTCTGTGTATATGGACCAGGGGTGGGTTTCAACCGGTTCGCGGCGGTCCCTGCGATCCGGTTGGTCGCCGAACCCGGAAGTAAGTAACTTCCGGGAACGGCGAAGGCTCCCCCCCCACGCGCCCGCGCGCCCGCTCCTTACCCGGTTTTGCCGAATTCTGCGCTTCCATGCATGCGCAGGACGCATACAGCGCCTGCGCGATCCTCCAGGAGCATCTGGAGCATCACACAGACGCTAGTATGCATGATTGTGCCGCGCGCGTGCACGCGCGCACCGCGCACGTGCGCAAGGACGCCGCCGGCCTCGTTCCAACCGAACCAGTTGGAACAGGGTGAGAAACCCACCCCTGATGTGGACACACATTAATAAATATACATATTTATAATATACGTATGCCCACACTGAGTAAAACCCTTTGAAAACAAAATGAATGTAGTCTATGAGGTTTTTTTGGGAGATGCTACAGTAACCCACACAGCACAAAAGGTTCTGATAAATGAGGTTTGTTAAGGATAAAATTCAGTAATTGTCTTTTAGGAGAAAGGTCATAAAAACATGGAAAAGAGGTTAATAGAACAATATTAATTGCTTTTATTCTGGCTGATGGAGAAGTGTGCAGTGTTCCTATGAATAAAAAGCAAGAATGAAGATGCTGCCCATTAGCAAAAGTTAGGTCAAGTTTCAAAAGGTCATCTTCATCCCTAATGTGCCCAGAAATGACAAATTAGAAAGAATAAGAAGTATTATCAAGGTTTTCCGTTCAATTACTTTAAGTGAAAACTGCAGGAAGGAGCTGTCAGAAAAAGCCCAGAATTACAGCCATTTTTTTGTGGAGATGGCAAAGGGACTTCGCATGAGAGGACACTCAGCACACCACAGCCATCGTATTTTACAAGCTTGACCTCTTATTTTGTATTATCAAAATGCCAGTTATTACAGGTGTGTCAAGAGCTCTGAGGTACAGTTTGTCATGGCTAACAAGGATCTTACTATACTCCATTACCTCACATGATGTAGCTGTCAAGAGTAAAGGGGGGTTGGTCTCCATCTTGAAATAGTCCCAGACAGAATGATGTTGGGCAGGAGGTCCACGTTGGAGCTTCTTTTTAAAGAAACAAGATTGGGATTGAGTTATTGAAGAAGAAAGCAATTATTTTTACTTGCTCTATTACTGACTATAGAATATTCTTTCCAGGCTCTTAAACGGAGCATTTTTGATGCACATAAATAATCCTATGCATTAATAAAGCAGTTTTAAAAAGTATCCTTGATATAGATATGTAGAAGAGAACCATAAAAAAAAATAGAGGGAAGTGATGTCTGGGCAACATCCAAAGGTATAAAAAGTAACAATGAAAATCCGAAACACTTCTGAAAAAGTATCAGGTAATTCAGAAAATTTCCAAATCTTGGCAAATGTATTCCTGCCTTATCTATCTGCCAGTATCAAATACATTCCAGGCTGAGTCAATTCCATTTAATTTTCTGTGAATTATTAAAATATATTTATATGTTTTATTTATATATTGTCCTCTACTAATTGTCCTTTGCTATGGAGACTTTCCTAATATATACAACCATGCGTAACATTGGTCTTTTTTAAGGCATTTTTCTCAATATTCATTTTTGGACACCGATTTGAAAGGCATACACTTTGAAGCTGCAAAAATATGCATTTTAATGACATTTTTGAGACAAGGAATGTTTTGAGAAGGATGCTAACAGACTCCATGAATTATGTGCTTGTCTGTCTCATGACAAGTTCCATTGTGCTGGATCACACCATTCTACTTGAAAAGACTTCAAATTTATGACAGATTACTTCTATATCCCTAATGCAGATGTGGAGAGTTTGGGGCATTCGTTTGGGAAAATAATTGCATTTGTTAATAACTGGACATCAACTTTGGTGTTTATGAGTTTAAATATATTTTGAATGAACTTCAACAACTTGCATTTTCTCAATTTCCTTGCCATAGATATAAGATCAGATGTACAATATTATTAGCTTTAAATTTTTAAACTGCATTGGCAAATAGGTTATAATTTTGCTGCTAGTTCTTTGTTTATTTTTGTTAGGCCTAAATGTAAATTCAATTATTATTCTCATAGTTAAATTGCTGTACTCTTTGAGGAATTTTTTTTCCTCGAAAAGGAATAGATTTATAAATATAAAAGAGGAAGAAGAGGAAGTTTAATACTTACCCTGAAGCTGTATTTTGAATTGGTTGACATTACATGCATGGCTAAGAAATACATTCCACTTTCTTAAAAAGTAACTTTACATGGTCATAAGTAGAACTGATTCATGAATAAGCATGTCTCTGGTGTATATCAATTCCTAATTCAAACTTCATCAGTTTCATTTTTTTAAAAAAATGAGACAGGAGACCAGAAACACTGTGTTAAAACAGCCATTACTACTCTATATAGATAATTCTGTGGTAAGTATGATTAAGATAGAGCCATATTCATCTAAATGACCTTTCTGCACTAAAATCAATGCCACATGAAGAAGAGATTACTGTAAACCAGTTGATGACATGGTAGTGAAGTCATTTTGGGAACTGAAGGAATAAGAAATTTTTGGAGAAAATTAAGGCATATGGCAACAACTTTCCTGCCAATGATTACAAAAGGAAAGGCTGAGTCCAGATCAGGGCCACATGGAAATTAGTAATAGGACTATGAAGTGTTTATTCCTTTGAAAAATAACCTATTCATAAGCCACTGAAGGAAATTAGGAAATAAGCATGGTTGGAGAACTGCACATAAACAAAAGATGAGGGCGAATTGAGGAAAAGGTTAAAGATCAATAGTTTTAGGACAGCCAACCCTGGTCCCTGTTCTTAGTGTGATGTGAAGCAGCAGATTTTAGGTCTTTCCTAAAAGCAAGAAGTGACTTGACAGTTGCTAGAACTGTTTAGAGGTAAGACAGGCTACCTTAGGAGGCATTAGATTTTCTATTGCTAAAGCAGAGGTGTTATAAATCTGAGAGGCTACTACTTCAATTAGACAACGATTGCCAAAAGAGCCATGGTGGTGCAGTGGTTAGAATGCGGTACTGCAGAGTACTTCTGCTGACTGCCAGCTATCAGCAGTTCAGCAGTTCAACGTTGAATCAGCCTTCCATCCTTCTGAGCTTGGTAAAATAAGGATTCAGATTGTTGGGGGCAATATGCTGTAAACTACTTAGAGAGGGCTATAAAGTACTGTGAAGCAGTATATAAGTCTAAGAGCTATTGCTATTGCTATGATATGACATGATTCAATCTTACTATGATTCAAGAGGTAAGTGTGCCACTCAGCATTGTGCAAAGTGTATGGTAACTGATCAGTTGGTCAACATTGTAAAGGTGTAAGCCAAAGAAAATGCCAAAGATTAGATAGTCAGGAATCCCACACTAGCTGATATGGATAGAAGGGCCTCCTTTTCCCACTGCTGGAAATATCTCTGATTAAGAACACAAATTTGTCTCTGCTTCTGTAGAAACCTACAGCATTACCAGTATTTCTCACACTGGGTGTTGTGCAGAACATCGGCTTGCTAACTATAAAACCTTTTCTGGAGAAAAATGCCAGAATAAGGCCACTCTGAAGAGTTTGAACTGATGATTCTGCTTGACAGAACTCAGAACGATACCATAGGAAGGGAGAAAGGGAGGGAGGAAGGATATTTTTTGGGGGGGGTGATACCAGCACTGATGCTGAAAATGGGGGAAAAAATATAAGAAGGTTAAATTGACACAGGTCAGTTTTCTCTTTCACTTTCATTTGTTGAAATATTTAAATACCTTAAAGCAAATCTACCTTTAAGCACAGACATTTCAAGTGGTAGAGTAGGCAAGCAGACCTCATTTTTCCCTGAAAGAATTCATATTGTATTATAATGCAGTCGATTGAGACATTAGATTTAGAAAAAGGTGTGTGCATTTACACGAGTTGTGAGTGCATGTCTGAAGGGTTATGTATGTGTGTATACACATATACACACCTAACTCCACCCCCACCCCCACACACATTACATACATACATACATACATACAAACATACATACATACATACATACATACATACATACATACATTGTAACTCTGCCCCCAGTTGCTTAAAACATTGCTAACCCAGCAGAGAGAAAATGATGAGCCTGTGAGCTCTGCCATCTCCTAAGATGATGATTCCAATTTGCATGTAAATTCTGGTGCTCGGTTGAGGTGCTGCTCCCAGACTGGAAACTTTTTTTTATGGGTGCACAGACTGCTCCCTCTTGATTAGAATGCTCATAACAAATGGGAGTTGCTTTTCCTAAATGGTTTGTACTGTTTATGACTACCGTACATTACAGCTAATTAGCTGATGATACATGAATTACATGAATTAATTACCTGTATCTGTACAAAATTACATGGGGAATTAATAAATATCCCTATAACTATCCCCAAAATTGCTTTTCGGAAATAAAAAAAAGCTGTAAAGCCAATTTCATGCTGACCCTTAGAGCCATCGAGTCTATGTTCAAGGAAGTACAGGAGAGCACAATATGGCGAATCGTTCTTTCTTATTAATTTTGGCTCCGTTTCATCATATGATTAATTCTCTTCCTCTTAAAAGTAGAAAGGTAAGAAAGGTGGGCTGGGAAGTAGAATATTTGTAACACTGAATTTTGAACATGTGCATTCAAAGACACCAATCCAAGGATCCATACACAGCAATTAAGGCTGCAGCTGCAGAGCCCTTTCAGACAATTGGGTGTATCAATTAGCTATTCCACTATGCATGCATTGAGATAGACTCTGTCTCAGCTGCTCCTGAACAGCTGATGGGTGCTATTGCTGATTTTCCGACAAGGTATTTGAAAATGTGTACATTTCTCTCAACAGTAAGGAAACAGTAAGAAAGCTATTGTATACATGCTAGAGAGGGTCAGTTTGGTGTAGTGATTAAGACACCAGGCTAAAGACTGGGAGACCCAGATTTCTGTTTATGTCTTAGGTACGAAACCAATTGGGCGACCTTGGGGCAGTCACTCTCTCTCATTCCTAGAAAGCAGGCAATGGCAAGCCATTTCTGGAAAACTTGACAAGAAAACCGCAGGGACCAGTCCAGGCTGTTTGCCAGGAGTTAACATTGAAACAAAGAAACTCTCACAAATACTTCCAAAACTTTGTCAAAATTATGATAAAAGATTAGGGAAGCTCTAGTCCCATGTACCAGTGGTTGGTTCCTACTGGTTCAGCTGAACCGGTATTGGTATGGTGGCCTGGGTCGCTGGAACTGGCAGCAACCCAGCCTGCCACACCCCAAAACCAGTTCCCCGGTCATCGCTGCCACCACCGCCATCTTGTTTTTCAATTCTGCACGTGCACAGATCTATTTTAATTAAACTGCACATGTGTTCACAGCACGCATCCAGCACGCATGAGCAAAGTGTGTGCGTGATCAAACCGGCAGTAAAGCCGAGCAGAATCCCCCTGTCATGTACCTTATGTTAAAGGGGTTGATTTTGGAATAAATCTTTGATGTAGCAACAATCCATACTTTTTTAACAATAATATTCAAAAATAATAATCTGATTCTGGGAGCTTTTATGAGTCCAGGTGCTTGATAGTATCATTTGCTGAGCAGACCTAAATCTATCTGACACTCCTTTGCAGGAATTAAAAAAGTAAATATAGATATTCTTTCAGGATTTATGTCATCAATGTCCACCTTTGTTTTTTTCTAAAAATAATAAAAGCAACAGCAAAAAAGAGGCAAAAACACTATTGTGATTCAGTCATTGTTTTGACCAATTTCAGCTGTATGCTTTGTAGGCAAACACATCTTCTGTAGGGGATCAGAAAAGGGAAGGTGATCCACCCACTTGGTAGGTATCAGTGACACTTGTATCTTTGAAGAACAGAGTCTTAACTATGCTGCAACTGCTATCTTGTCTTTCTGGCATTGCCTATGGAAAGGACTGTCAGGAGGGCTGTAGAGATGGATATGGGATGATGTCTAGGGTTAATTAGTACACTAATTCTTCTATAGCAAGAAAACATGAGGAGGACAAGGTTGGGTTAGATTAGGGCTAGGCATGGTATACAGTACCTTCTGCCCTATATCCATAAATCTGCATATTCTATTCTTTGATGGGAGAAAATATCATAGAGATACATCAAGAAGAGATTAGCACATATTCCTTTTCCAGATGATTGAGACCCCTCATTCTAGGTCATCTATGCATACCTGGCCTTTAGCAAAAGTGAGCAAAATTGCCAATAGATGTATAAACTTGTGTTTAACAAATACTTTATTTCTAGATTTTCTAAAGGATTTTTATTCCATCATTCCCAGAGATGTTTGAACCTACTACTTTAGGACTGAGCTCAAAATCCTGGCAGTGCAGAACCTGATCTTTGGAATGATCCCAAAACAGGGTGTATTGGGTTTAAATTTCTGCAGATTAGATGGATGGATGTGCCCATGCACTCTCCAAAGTACTATACCATCCTAAAGGCTACAGGGTTTGTGTGTAATAATGATATATGAATATAAAAATTATTGAGTGGTTGGATTTCCTTTGTCTCAAAATGACCTCATGGATTGATATAGATTGACCTCCCCTTGAGAAGGCCACCTAGCTTGTCCCTAGCTTTTTCCAGAAGCTTGCTACAAAACAACGAATACTGGATATATTTATTTTTATGAGAAAGCAGAAAAACACATTCTCTGTCTTGTTATTTTGAGAGTCCTACAGTTTCATAACAACAAAATGCTTTTGTTCACACAACTGAAGTATGCACCAAGAATCAAAGAAGCAAGAAAAAATAGGGAATGTTCTAAGCTATTACTGTAACAATCCAATTACAATGCCTATCAAACTTAACTTCACAGGTTATAGCTCCTAATTGCCTGACAAAAATTGACACTTCAGTCGCAACAGCATAATATAATCAGAGTCCAAATTAAATTTGATCGTGGGCAGAAAACGATGCTATCATTCGTCAGCATGGAAACAGAAGATCAACTAGCATGATATCAAAGATCAGAAATGAAAATTATTCATTAATGGCAGTGGTTTCCTGATAATGGAAATGACACAGTTCAGACGGCTGCGTAAAAATACTATTAATTAAAAAGATGATAGACCTAACAAGGCAGAGAAACCAGTGGAACCTCTTTTTTTCTGTGCTTGTTAAGGTGAAGAATGACAATGTTTAAGAACAGAAGTTTATGCACTTTTAAAAAAAAGTATTCCACTGATTCTGTAGTACGTTTAGTGAGTTCTTTTTGCTTACTGAAGCATCTTTCTCTAGGGGGCTGTGAATGAGCGACATAAAAAAAAATTCTGAGCCATAATATGCCATTGTAATAAAACAAGGATAGTTGGAGTTATGCAAAAAAGGGGCCCAATTCATAAAAGAAATACACAAGGGGCTTTTGCATACTATAAAGGAGGGGAAAATCCTTTATTTTCCTGCAAAAGCATCTACCTTTTCATTTTACACCAGAGAAATATTAAAGAAAGAATGTATGAAAGAATTGTAAACTGACTTTATACACAAAAACACGTAATTCTGACTTGTTTTTGGAACAGTAATAAAAGTTGGTTAAATACTCATGTTTCTTGAAGATTTATGGGAAAGCTCAGAATATATTTACACAACAACCCTTCATGACTGACTGACAGACCCATCCATCCATCCATCATCTATCTATCATCCATTTATCATCTATCTAAATTTCTATGTTTACCTGGGAAATGACTACAGCATGAATAACCATGAAAACCTTTCCTGGTCCAGGAATGGATGCATTTATTAAAGACCTTCCTGGACACAGCCACCACCTACCCTTCAGTCAGGTCCTGGAAGACCTCCAAATTGTGTATCAATTCTCCTTGGGAAGAGACATATGATTTAGAACAGACCACCTATTCAACGTCTTTCAACAAAATGGATACCCACAAATCTTTATCGAAATGTGCCTATCCACTCAATCCACTATGGAACAACCTACACATACTATGAAAAGGACAACACTACCATACATCAAAACTACCTTAGAAACAACCAACAGAAAATTACAACCACACAGTGTTGCCATACAAACCAACTAAACAAGTACACCAAAAGACCTAATGATATGATGGAATATAATCTGGAGTCCCAGGAGGGAGGGACTGCTTCTCAGAGGGCAAAAAGACAGAAAAGCTTGGAAAGTTTGATAGGTGGACAGGAAGAAGGCAAAGATTATTTCTCCCTAGAAGTTCACACAATATATCTATAGTTATGCAGATAGTTGCTTTAGTCTGTGAAGATTGTGTCTGTAGGTATACAAAAATATGAAACTATTCAGAAATAACTCCACAGGTTGTTCTTGATTCTTGGGACCTGACAGTAGCCTAAGAAGAAAAAAGGAGAAGTCATTTACAACATAAAGCATTAGGATTCTAACATCCATTATGTAGGATAGAAAGTCAAAAGATGCACCCATGAGCATCAACTAGCAGTCAGAAGCAGTCACAATGAAAATTCCTTAAACTCTCATCACATGGACAGGCTCAGCCATAGTTTCAATTGGGAGTGTGGGTATCCTAGATCAAGTTAAATCCAAAAACACTAGGGAATTCCTGGAAGCTTGGCATTCAGACAAATTAGCCATCTGTAGACAAATAGAGATAAACCACATTCATACACCATTAAAAAGAGACAACAAAAAAGCTAAGAAAGAAACAAAAAGACTAGAATTCAACCTGTCCAGCAGCCAACACCCAGATAAGCAAGGATTAAAACCAGACAACCAAACAGAAAACAATACCCTAATCAAAGAACGATTTAGTAGAAAACCACACATCTACCAACCTTGTCAGGGCCAATTGCTGTATAAAAATGGGGACTAAACCCCACACTCATTAACACTGGTGATGTTACTTAGACAAGTAAGGAAACAGCTACAAGCAAGCAATCAAAGTGTATCAAGGACTCCACAGAAGCTGTTTTATTTCATTCAACAATCCTCGCAGGTAAAACAATAAATTAGTTTCAAAATCATTTGACCGAGTTCAAATAATTTCCATTAATTACTACTGTAATGCTAATCTTCACTATAGGGGATCAGTCTGTGGAGTCTCAATAGCAAGTTGATTGCAATATTAAAAGGTCAATTATCATAAATCCAGATGGTAAATAATACATCAGATCCATGGATATGTCTAAACTGCAGCCTGCATTATCACTTTTGTCATATTTTTATACATTGGCCAAATTATCATAATAATAAACAAATTCTATGATATCTCCATTTGAATAAATGGTTTCTACTAAAGTTGTGTTTATTAATGGAACATTTGGACCTTGGGAAAAATGTTTAGATGAAAATAAGTATTTGATATGACAACATTTAAGATATAGAATATTTTGATATGGCTAACACTTATTCCTTGAAAAAACAAAACAGAGAAAATATTAAGGATTAATGACAAAGATTTTATTTGTAAGATATCAGGATAATAATTTTTAAGGAAGGCATTCAACCTGTTTTATTTTCTCTTTGTTTTGATTAATGAGTTTGTATGAAAGTTCTTAAAATATTATATAAAGTATACTTGCATAAGAGGAAGGGAGGGAGTGAAGGCAGGCAGGCTAGAAGGAAGGAAGGGAGGGAGGGAGGGAGGGAGGAAGGGAGGGAGGAAGGGAGGAAGGGAGGAAGGGAGGAAGGAAGGAAGGAAGGAAGGAAGGAAGGAAGGAAGGAAGGAAGTTCTGTGACTGACTGCTGAACATACATATTGTTCTGCTTTTTTAGAAAATCTCCAGGGCTCATTAATTTCTGTCCTCCATAAAATTTATGGGCTTTTCCCAAGAAATATCTGGCCCAACATGCACAGATTAAAGATTGTTTTTGCTTCACAGCAGGTGATGCATAATCTGGGTATGGAGGACATTAAACTGAGCTCTTAGTCATGATCCAGCCACTTCTTGGTCCAGCTGAGACTTTTATTAGCCTATTCTTCCTACAGTGTGGGTGGGCCCAATAGGGTAATCCACAATTTGCAGTTAATAGAATTTGCCATCAGTCTGACAGACAGTTCCAGTGAGTTTCTGGTTAACTGCTAAAGTCAGGAAGTGGCAGGCTTTCAAGTAGATGTTCCCTCTTAGCTGAGGTATTCAGCCAATTGCATATTCATCTAACAATAGAATAAACTAGCCAACACTTTACCATTGTATTAAGGAGAATATTGTTAGGCATTCAGTCAAAGGCTTTGCTGTCATCCAGGCACACTACCTGTACAGTATTCCCCTGATCAACTAAGCAAGGAAGATTATGAGTTTACTGTGCCACAATTTGCTCATGACAAGCCATGTTGGCTTTTGTTAATAGCAGCATGCTTATCCAAATTTCTACCAAACCATGTTGCTTGATACAACGATCCTTTCAATGACTTTGGCTAGTATGGATAGCAGATCTATAGTTTTCTGAATTGTACTCCTGCCTATTTGTGAAGATAGGTTTAAACATAAGGGAGGAGAAACATAGAATCCGCAACCTCACAAGCTGAGGATAATGAAACTCCCTTAGCAATGGAACTCATAGGGAACCCTTCCTTCTAGATTGAATAGTCGGGTATTTCTGGCTGTGTTTCTGAAGGTCCAAAGCCTTGAGGGATTTTAAAGGTGAGAACCTTGGTTGCACCGAGGGTAGCATGTAACAAGTACAGCACTTGCAGTAGTGACATAACTTTAGCATTACTAGCTACCTTGCTCACCTCATAAAGTGAAGGGAGAAGTGACTCTTAATATTGTTCATTTGTGGTCCTGTACTTTAGAATCATCTCCCTCTGAAAGGCAGGCCAGCACCATCCTTGTTGCCATTCTGGAAATTTTGAAGATGAAGTTATTCTGGAAACCATTGAGAGAAAAAGAAATGTTGCCCTCTGAGCTTCTGGCATTTTATACTTCATTATTTTATCCTTTGATGTTATGCTATTCTTTGGTATATGTATTATGCTTTATTGATGTAAACCACAAGGAGTCAGTATGGCTTATGGTAATAAAAAATGGAATAAGTAAGTAAATAGGAGTTCTAAAGGAAATCTTAGGCAGTGATTCCCATGAATTTCAAGCGTAGATTAAACTTGACTTTTTAACTTTTTTTTTTGAACAGTGCACTTGAACAGTTATTAATCATTTATTTTCATTTTTCATAGAAACCAATGTTATTTAGCTCAGCATCAAGGACCAAATTGTTTTACAGAGGAAAAACTCACACTTTAAAGTTGGCAACTTTAGAGGAGAAACAACAGAGATGAGGGAAAGTGACAGGCACAAAACTGACAAAATAACAGAATGAACAGAGATTTTAGAGACGAGAATGATTAAGATGAAAGTGTTTAAACTCTGAATTGTACTGTTTTTTTATTAATCCATATATACACAATTTCTACCATACATCTAAAGTGCTGAATGAGTCAATGAGTCTTTTTTATTGTTTTTCTGCTATGGATGCCTAAAAATATTTCTCAATCTCTGGTTTGTCTTTGAATTATGATTTTGAGAGACAGACTTGCTCTTGTTTACTTTCACAGAAGGTAACTTGAAATCTACTTCTTGCTTTTGAAATTCTTTGGAGCTTCTCAGCCCCAAAGTTGTATACCTCCTTTTCAGTAAGAATGAATAGATTGAGTAAACTGAGAGTATTTTGCTGTGGACGATCATAATACAGTAAAACCTAGCAAAAACACTCCAGCAAAGCTACTATTATGTGAACTGGTTATAAAGACTTCCTGAAACAGTGCATATGTACTGAGGAATTGGCATCAAAAGCAAGTGACAATAACAGGAATAGGAAAAAGTACTCTTCAGGGAAAAAAATTATTGCTAGGCTGAACCATTGCTGCCCTCTGTGCTACCATGGTACACATTCTAGAGAGCAAAATCATTGGTTTTGTGCAAGCCCAATTGTCACAGTATAAGGTATATATGAAAAAGTGTTTATATTTAAAGTCACAACCCCTGGTATGCCCAAATATGGGAGGAAGTTCACTGCTTCCATTCTCTGTCCATCGGCTCGTCACAAGAGACCATCCAGACAGAAACCCAATCTTTTTACTGTTGCCTTTGTTACATTTGTGTTGTATTTGTGCTGATAAATAAATAAAGGGAGACTAGTATAGATCTATTTCAAGCTATTTAGCTCTCATCAGCTAGCCATATCCTTACTGGTTCGAATCCGAGTAAGGGTATGGCTAGCTGATGAGAGCTAAATAGCTTGAAATAGATCTATACTAGTCTCCCTTTATTTATTTATCAGCACAAATACAACACGAAAAAGTGTTTGTTTCTCTGAATTCCACAGTAATTTACTTGGTGACATAAAACTAACTGCATGTCATATTAATTGTTAAGAATGTCTTTGGCTAAATCATAGCCAAGAGAACTTTGACAGTGGTCTGAACTCTAAAGAGAAAGTTAAAGGAGTTGAAAGGAAGGGAGTGGTATGAGAATTTTGGAGACAGATTAAGAAGATGACTAGCACATTTTGTTGGCTTTAGACAGTTTGGTTGTTGAAAATCTGCAGATTCTAGAATGAATGAAAAACCATCAAAGAACTGTTCAGTAAAGGGTTGGTCATCAAATATGAGGGACGATCAAACTTTAAAGGGTCTGAGATCAAAATGGATAAAGGGACCTGAGTATAATATAAAGTTGTGTATTTTTATCATTTAAGGTAGCGTGATTATATGATTCTAATATACTTACCGATTTAATCTTTATTTTTATATTATTCTTATAATTGTAATTTTGTTGTATTGTTATATATTGAACGTTGTGCTTGTAAGCCACTTAGATTGTAACTGAAGTGGTATAAAAGCATTCCTATAACTAAATAAAATGTACATTTAACAAGAAACTGAAAGCATTTGAGGGTTGAAACAGAATTGGTTAAAAAATAAAATCAAGAGTGCTTATTGCACACATTTATCATACAACAGAGGTAAAAAGGAAAAGCACATATACATAAAACAAAAGATAAAGTCAAGAAGTATATATTATTGAATAATCTAAATGTCTCCAGGAAAAAAAAGCTGAAATTGGGGAAGAAAAAATTGAAAACTGCATCATCCAGTCATGGAGTTGCCCAGTGTCATCCTCACTGAAATGCATAATCTCTGCAGATACCATAACTATCAATAAGGTGAGACTTCTCATGTAGTCCCAAAGGTGCTTCTTCAAGAGTCATCTTGACTTTCTGGTTTTTCTTTGAAGATGTTTCGCTTCTCATCCAAGAAGCTTCTTAGCTTAGTTCAGCTTAGTTTAGTTTACTTTATTATCATTGCACCTTGTGCAAAGAAATTAAATGTGATCTTCAGTGTACAATGACAGTTCAGGTTAAGGAATCATGTGCAGTCATTAAGCAGTACATCAGGTGGTGGCTGGTTTCCTCATTGACTTGACTTATTGGAAGCTGGCAGTGAAGATGACAAGTGGTGATGATGTGACTGTGGGAAGCAGCTTCTTGGATGAGAAGCAAAATGTCTTCAAAGAAAAACCAGAAAGTCCAGGTGCCTCTTGAAAAAGCATCTTTGGGATAACCATGACCTGAATGGCAGAATCTCCATAGGCTTCTCATGTATTGTATGAATATCTTTGGGGGCTCATTCTTTTTGTTGTTTAAGGGACTTTAGTTCTAATGGACACCTAAGTTCTCTCCTTTCATAAACCATTACAGGTAGTGTTCAATGTATGATTGGTTTCTTAACAATTGTTCAGATTTACAATCAGCCACCCAAAAGGTACTCATAACTTGGTTTTAAAGTTCTGATGATTGGTCTCTGTTCCCCATGATCATGTGATTACATTTTGGCCACTTTTACAGCCATTTTCAGCATCTATGGTCATGTGACTGCAATTTACAACATTAGTGCAGTAAACTGATAATGTACTTCCAGTTTTTGGATAAAAATGCCCCATAGCAAAGAATGGGTTCTGTTAGCAATCACAGCAATCTCTTAAGATGTGTAGATTAATTTAACAACCATGATAATTTGTTAATGATCATCACAAAAAAGGTTGTAAAAATCTGTCAGTCATGTCATGACTCACTTTACGACTGTCACAACCTATAACCACAATGGACAGGTAGTACATAACAGTTTATTGTGAATTTACTGTACAAGAACATGTAAACTCATGAATTTGCAAACTCCATCTCAATACAGTTTTATAGATTTCTTTCTGTATATGTGTATACATATATTTAAAATAGACCTCATTCTCATTCTGTTTTTCCAGTACAAAGTCTATCGCAAGTGGCTGGGAAAGATATACCATAAAACTAAATGAATGTACATTCCTGAACCCAACTTGCACCATTCACCTTCTTCCACAAAGAAAATTTTATCATGATGCCTCTACTTGCCGTGACAGCCCAACACTTTCCAAGCTGGAACAAGCACATTGCTTGGTCCACCACTGAGCCTAAAACTGTAAACAGCTGTGGATCTTTGTAGTCATTAACAGATTCCTATTGAGTGGTACAGAAGTCTGAATTCACAAAGGGAAATGGGCTTGGCGCAGAGCCTAATTGTGTTACTTACAAGTTTTAAAATAGGGTATCTGATGATGGGCCAAACAACCCTGTTAAGCCTAGTTTTGTTATGTTTTCTCACTCATGCCCTGCATTTACCAATCCAATGCATATTGCTAGAAAGTGAAGCGTTCTCAGCTGTCCACTATGGATACTGGGGAAGGGGAGAAACAGTAAAAGCATAAAAAGATACTCAGCCAAGAACCAATCTTGTTTTAATAGAAAATACGATCTATCAACTCTCAGTTCTCTGATTCAAGATATTGATGCTGCAACAAATGTAAAAAGAATCCTTATGTTTATTTATTCAGTTGTCACAACCCTGATATTTCTAGTAATGTTATACTCAGATCTTCTCCACAATTCCTTCTCACACAATGAGGCGGGAGGCGGGAAGAAGGGAGCACTATATGGGAGTTTCAGCTCCCTACCACTAGAATCCAGGGAAGCAGGGTGACAAATATCCATCAACTGAAGACCTGCTGTCCTCACCAACTTGGTTCTTGAAACAGTTCAATTATTGCTATATTCTGATTCCATAAATCTGGTCTTCAGAGCCACTTCTCTGCAAGATTCTGAGTACCTATTTTTGTGCACCAGAGTTTCCTTAAGTGAAATGGCTAGCTGGCTGGCTGGCTGGCTGGCTGGCTGGCTGGCTGGCTGGCTGGCTGGCTGGATTGAGGATGGCTGGATGGCTGGATGGCTGGCAAATAAATAATAAATGAATGAATGAATGAATGAATGAATGAATGAATGAATGAATGAATAAATAAATAAATAAATAAATGTAGCCTAGCAAACAAAATGTCTTATCTCCAGTTCTGATCCTGGCTATTTTAAAAGCTGCTTTCAGAAATTGCAATCTGAATTGCTGTGGTTTGGATACAGGATTGGGTGAGTACTGAGTCCAGACAAAGGCCAATGCAGGATTTGATAGATTCTTCTACTGTTTCTTGACTTTCCTATCATTGCAGGCAGGTGATGAAATGCCATTGTATGGATTGGTTTTCCTATGTCTTCTGTTTTCTTTTAGAGAATGCCTCCCCTCACTAGTCCCCTATCTTTGCTTTTCTTTGAAGATGGCCTGTCCCAGCCTTCTTTAACATTATATAATCCCATCATTTCTCCTTTAATTTCATTCATTTATATTGATTGATTTAACATTTTGCCAACATTGCTTCAAGGAACTGTGTCTGTGAACCAATTAAAGCATTTTTAATCAATTTCTCTCACAGATGTTTCAAGACTCCCAGTCTCACCTCAGCTCTCAGTCTCTTAAACTAGCCATGCTGTCTACTCACCTGTACCACCCACTTTCAAATCTTTCCAACCTAAACACATAACACAACCCAGCATAATCACAACAGAGCTTCTCAAGCCACACCATACACTTCCATTGCCATCCTTAAAAATAATGGATGGGAACTGCTTTTGTGATGGGCTAGGACTGGGAGGACAATGGGTTCCCTCCATGCTTGCAGTCCAGAAGAGGTGGATGATCTGTACTGGAAACAAGCTAAGCGCAGATAATTGCAACATTTATCAAATCTTTATGTTTAAAAAAAAGATCAAAGAAATATGAACACCAATTGAGCTAGAAACCAGGAGACGGTGAGTTATTGTCCAGCTGGATGACACTGAGGCAGTCACTGCCTCTCAGACCTAGGAAGAAGACAATGGTTAATCACTTCTGAAAAATCATGTCAGTAAAACTTCAGATATGAAAGCACACACACACGCACACACACACACACAAACCAAGACTTGCCTTAGCATATTACACTTGAAGATGAACTTTGAATCAGTCTATTATCCTTAATTGATGTATAATACTCCTATGGTTTAACATGAGATATCATTTTCCTAGGGTTCTTCCTCTATTTTAAAAGATTCAAGACAGAGGCAATTATTGAGAATTGTCTAGTTTTGCTTCAAAATGTTTTTTTTTTCACTTCTGAAATTGTACTTAAATTATTTGGAAAAATGAGATAAGGAAGTGTTCTTTCTTTGTGTATCTTGGGGAGGCCATAGAGTTTGGGGCATCTGGAAGATTCCTCTTTGGGGATGATTCTTTGCTGGATCTCTTCACTGATGGGAGAAGCTTTTATTTTGGATTTGGTGGTTTTTTCCAGGTGGGCAGTGGGGTTTGTGTTTAGAGATTTGTAAGCAGGGTCTTTTTTTTTTTAATCTATTTTATTCATTTTCACATTCCATTTTACAATCACTTATATACAAGGTATTTGCTATAAAAGAAAAAATAAAAATAAAAAAAAATAAAAAAATAAAAAAGAAAACACAACTCATCATTCACAACCCCACCTGACACTTCCATCCTCCATACACCCCATCTACCCCCTCCAACTTTCCTTTCCTCCCTCTAACGCTCCCCTCCTACTTCCCTTTCCCCTCAAACCTTCCTTCTCCCCTTACTCCCAACACGCCCTCCTTGCATTCCCCTTACTCCTTCCTTACTCCTCCCTCCTCTTTCCCTCTACCTCCCTCCTTGGTGTATTCCTTTATTCAAGTGTTGTTTATTATAATCTGATAAAAAGTAAAATAAACCAAGGGGAAAAAAAATATAAAGAAAGAAAAGAGAAAAAAAGGGGAAAAAAAGAACAACCGTATATAAGTGCATTCTTGTTCTTATTGCGACTATGTTAACACCCACCCACCCACCCCCCATAAATCCCCATCCCTACTCCTCCCGACTTCCCAGGGCCCACACCTGGCACTGCCTTCTATCTAAAGTATCTTATGTTCGTATGGATTAAAAATAAAAGTAATATATTAAAGGAAAAAAAAACCAAAAAAAAAAGAAAAAAAAAGAAAAGAACAAAGAAAAAAGAAAAAGAAAAAAAAGAAACTCTTTGTGTTAAGCTCAGCCCCCCATCTTTATCTATGCTTAAATAGTATAAGTCATTCTATCTATATTTTATTCTCGTCTCTTGCTTCTTTGTTATTTACCCCGACCTCCTGTAGACTCTCCCATTCCTCTTCCTTAACCTTGTATTCAGATAAACATTTATCCAAATTTGTATAGACATCAATATACAATCTAACTCAAACATAATCCCTTCTAGTAAAATTTAAGCAGCGTGGATCATTCCACATATTCAAATATTACTTTACAGAAGAATAATCAAAGTTTCCCTTTCTTAACCTTAATTTCAAACAATAATTCAAAATAATCTAACCAAACTTTCCCTTCTTAGTAAAATTTAAGCAGCGTGGATCAAGTATTACTTTACACAAAAATCAGTTTGCATTCTATCTTGAAATGATCCCGACCAGCTTTCCCTTCTAATAGGATTTAAACAACGTAAATCATTCAGTATATACATTCAGTATCACCCCACCAATATACGTAAATCATTCCGCATGCATTTTACCCTCATCCCTTGCTTCTCAAATATTTGCCACTATCAAATTTATGCAAACATTAGTTTAAAATCTAGCTCAAAATAATTTCACCAAGCTTTCCCTTCTAATAAAAATTAAATAGCATAGATCATTCCACATATTCAAATAATAGTTTCAGCAAGAATCAGTTTACCTTCTATTTTAAAATAATCTCTTCAAACTTTCCCTTCTAACAAGATTTAAACAGCGTAAATCATTCTGCATGCATTTTACATATATACATTCAATATCACCCCACCAATAAATTCCGCTTTTTCTGCCGGAGAGAGGTCGCAAACCCCCATTCAATCCACAACTTTAGTGAATATTTTAGAATGTCTAAATCCTCAAACTCCGCTTTTCTGCTTCTCCGAGGGAGGGGGAGCTACCCCCTCCATCTTGCAGCCATGTGGTCTGTTGCTTGCCTTCTCCTTCGGCTTGTCTCTCCTCTTTTCCAAGTGAATCAGGAAGTCCCGCCTTCAAAGTCTTGTAATAGAAATCTCGAGCCTCCGAAACAGAATTGAGACGAAGTCTTTGATTCTCAAATGTGACCGTAATGCCGGCTGGGGCCTCCCATTTATATTGAATCTGATGATTTCTAAGCTCTTTAGTTAAAAAGGTATAGTCCCTTCTTGCCTTTAACATCTGGAAAGGTATTTCTTTGAAGACAATCAAGTTCTGGCCATCAACTCTCAAACTATTATTGTAAAATTTTTGCATGATCGCGTTTCTGGATTCTTTTGTGGAGAAATATATAATTATGTCCCTCGGGAGCTGTCGCTGTTCCGCTACCAACGAATTCTGGCGATAAATTTTCCGAATCTGCCAATCAAAGTTAAGTCCCGGGCTTCCCACCGCATGGCTGAGGGCTTCAACAAAGGTCTGTTTCAGATTCTCTCGCTCCTTTTCGCGGAATCCTCTGACTCTTATTGCGAATGCCTTCTTATTAAAGTTTATCATAACGAGCTGTTCTTGAGTGTCTCTAATTTTTTGTTGTAATATTTGAATATTAGTAGTCAAATTAGAATTAGCCTCTTCCAAACTTTATTTATTCTCTATTTCAGCGGTATAATCTGACAGGGCAGACACGGCTGCAAACGTATTCGCCTTCATTTGGTCAATTTTAGACTTTAAATCACCATATAGCTCCAATACAAATTCCTTAATTTCTTGTTTAAAATCATTAAACATTTGAAAAAAAAATTCCTGTGTTAAGAATTCTCCAGTAGAGGGCGTAGGAGACAAGGGCTGCGATGCCAGTGTAAATTCTTTAAGTTCATTCACAGATTCTTTAGGCACATTTGTAGAGAGACGCTTCGATTTTGACCTGGGTGCCATTATAAATAAACAAATAAACAGCGCTTTCGCTCCCCTCTGTTTCCAAAAAAACAAAAAAAAATTATTTTGTTAAGGAGCGGTCTGCAGGAAGGTAAAACCGGCTACGTACATCCCCTATCAGTCACCAACGGAGAGAAATCGCCATTTTGAAGTCCGTTTAAACAAAGAAGCCTCTAAGACAAATGGTGCTGGTATTTACGATAGTAATAAAAGCATAAATCTCACAGGGGTGGGACCCGCCCGTATTAATCTTAGCTTCAAACAACTTTGCTTTGTCCTGGGGGGGGGGGGTCGCCTGTCTAGGGCTGGAAAAAAAAGGCAGCTGAGAAGAACTGGCTGGAGATAAAAGCTCCGCTCACGCTGGATCTAATCTCTGTCCACAGCCAAAAAAAAAGAGAAAGGCTGTGAATTACGAATAGACCCTAGCACACAGAGCTACTCCCTGCCCCTTTATGCCAAAAAGAGGTGATATCTATGATCTTATTTAGATATACAGACCAGATCTCTGAGAGGAGCTCGGTTGAGCCTCCCCCGGATCCCCAGTAAGCGGGGTCTTGGAGTAGGTTGAATAGTTTGGCTTAGTAGTCAGATAGTCACCACTGTGGCATTACCTTTGTCTGCTGGAAGAATGGTTATGTTGTTGTCTTTCTTTGGTGAGTGCTATTTCTCCTTCTGCTTCCTATAAGTTGCTTCTGGGTGGATTACTGGAGCAGAGATATTGCTGACTGCAAATCTGATTTTATTGGCTTCGTCATTGCAAATTTATACATGAAACATTTTGAAACTAATGCTTTAGATAAATCGAAACACAAACACAAACTCTGGCTTAGATATGTTGATGACACTTTCGTGATTTGGCCACACAGGAAAGAAAAACTGGACAACTTCCACACACATCTGAACAGCCTACATCCCAAAATGCAATTCACCATGGAAATAGAAGCAAACAATCAACTTCCCTTTCTGCATGCCCTAATCTACAAAAAACCCAATTGGTCCCTTGGGCACACCATCTACCGGAAAAAACACACACCTACTGCTACTTAAAAACACAATCCCATCACCACCCTGCACAGATCAACTCTGTAGCCAAGACCCTCATCTCCAGAACCCAATGCCTAGCCAACAAAGACCACCTGAAAACTGAGTTACACACTCTTACAAATGTATTAATCTCCAACAGATTCCAAAGAAAAACAATTACCAATCTAATCCAAAGGGAGACTCCCCGCAAAAAACCAAGACACAGAATAGGACAACGGCACTGTCTCCTCCCTTACATCAAAGGCACCACAGATAAAATCAGCAAAATTCTCCACAAACACAATATCAAGACAGCCTTCAACACTGATCAAAAAATAGCCAACATCTTAAGAAACCCCAAAGACAAAATCCAGCTAGAAAATCAAGGAGTCTACAAAATACCATGCAAAATCTGCCCTGCAACATACATAGGACAAACGCACAGGAGAATAAATGCATGCATCGCAAAACACAAGAATGCAGTAAGAAAAAAGAAAAAAACTTCCTCCCTTTTCCAGCCCCTTAAAGCTACAGGACATGAAATTAATTTTGAAGGAACCAGGTTAATCTCCAAAACAGAACACTTCAACAAGAGAATAATTATGGAAGCTATCGAAATAGAGACACCATCACAACATGAATAAACATGACGATACCTCCCACCTACCAGACATCTGGAAACCAGTCCTAGTCAACAAATGGACCCCATCGACCACCCAGGCTGTTACAACACAAAACAACAATAGACACACAGCCAGCACCAATCAGCACCAATCTACCAATCATGATACAACCACACAACCAATCAGTCCTCTTACTGAAACAGAGCCAGCACTCCACCCCCACCCCACCCCTCACCAAGATTTATAGAAAGACGGCAACTCCGATCACACTTTAAGCCCAAAATCTGGCCTGAAGATGGCGAGTGAGAGCTTGTTGAAACGTTGCCAAGACAATCTCAATCTTACACGGGAAAAGACCTGAATACAACAAGACCAGCATACCTAGATATATGATATTACATACTTGTTTCCTAACATACATCTAAACTGGCCATTTTTAAATAGCTGATAAAATAGCTACACTGTAGATTTTGGTTGTAACTCCAAGCATATGTCTAATGACTATTATATGTGACAATCTTAAGCAGGAAGTAGAATGTTTGGATCATACATAATTTATTTATTTTTCTATTTCTTTGGTCCATCAAGAGAATTCACACACCTTAATTAAACAAATAGTCCACATTCTAAGCATGTTTTACTTTGGTTTTCCATGTTGGAGACAGGAGAACTTTCATTTTGGATGAGACATACAGCAATATACAGAAGCACAAGTTAATTACACATCTGTTTTCTAACACATGGCATCCAGTGTCTCTCACCTCCTCAGCCACTCTTTATTTATAGAACATTCTCTCCCTGTTTTTAAAATAGATCTGAAGATATCACTTTTCCAAACAAGATCCTGCCAGGGGTGGGTGAATCAGTCTATTTTAAATCTATGTTAAGTCTGTTCCATCGTGTTCATGAGTGAATCCGCTGTATTTTTAAGGCTGTATAAATATTTGCATTTAAAGAGAATATTATGTTTTATAAAATATATTTTCATTCAAATTATATATTTCTTAATACATTTATATGAACGTATCAATTTATAAATGTGTTTTTCTCAAAGTAACATGTTTTTATGTAATTTGATACATTTAGACAGCAATTCTATTACCATTTACCTGGAACTAAATTCCTTGATTTCAGTTCAGATACAAATTGCACTGTTGAACTGCCCAAAAAAATTGCAACATTTAATGAACTTCAAAGATCTGACGGATGATGATTTTTTGTATTTTAACTTGGAAGAAACATATCAGTTCTGTTTGCACTCAACTGACTCTTTTCAACAAAATCAGCCTCACGGAGTGGTTGATGCAAAATAATAATAGTAGTAGTAACAATGGTGCACTGGACTATCTACAAGAAATACCGTATGCCTGCAAGCAAGAAGTGATGGGACCAAAAAATAGATAAATAGAAAACCAAGAAGCTAAAATGCTGAGACTTCAGAACTGAGACAGACAAGCACCTGCCACGTAATACGCCAGATTTAACAATCGTCAATCCTAAAGACAAAAAGAAGTGTGGATAGTGGATGTTGCAGTACCTGGGACAACATAACAGAAGAGAAAGAACTGGAGAAAATTACAAAATAAAAAGACTTGCAAATATAAATAAAACAAGTTGGCAAAAGAAAACAAAAATAGAACCAACAGTATATGTACTTTAGGCGCAGCCCCAAAACAACTTGACCACCAACTGAACCCCATCAGCATTGACAAAATCATAATCAGTCAATTACAAATGGCAGCTTCACTGGGAACAAGTTACATCTTGCAACTATAGGACCATCAGAAAACAACATTTGCCTATCCCAATTCCTTGGAAGAACTTGATAGGTGGATAAAAATTTCAAATCCACTCAAAACCTCTGGTTGACTGTGCAACAAGCCATGACAATAATTGGATCTGCATTACACTACAACAATACATTATGATATTCTAGGTTCTTGGGAAGAACTTGATGCCAGCTAAAGAACTGGGAGATGTGACTTCATGTTGTGAGAATAATAATAGAAAGACCTGCATGTAAACTACCACACTGAGCTGAAATGGGAAATATAATAGCAATAGAAGTGTTATAAACTGCTCCATAGTGCTTTACAGCACTCTCTGACCATTTTACAAATGTCATCATATTGCCCCCAATAATCTGGGTCCTCATTTTACTTATCTCAGAAAGATGGAAGGCTGAGTCAACCTGAGCCAAACAGGACCAACCCCCTGGCAGTGGGCAAAGTCAGCTTGCAATACTGCATTCTAACCATTGTGCCACCAGGGCAGAGATGGGATTCACTTACCTTCCCTACCAGTTCGCAAATGTGAGCACACACCTTCTGTGCATGCGCAGTGCTCGTGCATTACATCGGGGCGAGTGGGCAGAGCCTCCCGCAGCCACTGCTACCTCTTCACCCGAACCGGAGAGAACCAACTGAATACCACCTCTGCACAAGGGCTCCTTGTATATAAGTAAAGTTATATAGTTATTCTCTAATTTTTCAATAATTTTGAAAAATAAAGATATAAAATTTTGAAGAACAAGGATCCTATCAAGTCATGATTAATTTCTGGTGATTACATGAGCACATCCATGTTGTTTTCTTACCAATAGAAGCCATGATTTGTCATTGTATGGGAAATTTTGATGGTTTTCCTGCTTAACATTCAAGATTAGCTAAAGTCAGTTAGGTAATGTTACCTACTGTATACCATGTTATATAATTCTTCCCGTTTCACCTTCCTGTCCTTTCATGCATCTCTGTCTGTTTTAGCTTAATTACATTTGTAAGATTGCCAGCATTTATAATGCTCAAGTTCTTAGGTCTTTCATAACCATATGGAGAAGTGACACAACTACCCAACATGGCAGGTGGGCAGACAACAGAAGCCCCATGGCCATTCCCTACTGATGGAGAACAGACTTGTGTATATGCTGTACAGCCTGTCCTGAACCCCCTAAATCAGCCTGTTGCCCTCAGTGTTGAAATCGAATTCAATTGGTGTCCAGTTTGTTTCTTCATGTGAATAGCAATGTGTGAAACTCATCCTCAGTTAATACATATTTTACTTCAACATCACAGCAACGACTGTGATGGCCTACCATGGAGATATGGGATGCCACTGAATAATATTAATTGGAAGAAAGCCAAGTTATGTTCAACCCATATGGTCAGTGTAGAAGTGTAGTGAGATGGATTGTTACTAAGCAAAATGTGAAAAGACAAAGAAAATAAAAGAAGGGTGGGATAGATATCTTGTCTTCTCTCGTCAAGGGGAAACTGATTGAGATGGTCTCAATTCATTTTCATTGTAGCAATTCATAGCACTATCCAGTGATTACTGGGTTGTAGGCTTGATTGAACAGGCTCAACCTGTTCTGAGCAATCTTTGTCAGCTTTCTGTACCTACCTTCTAGATATATTAGGTCTGCAGCAGTGGTGAAATTCATTTTTTTTTACTACTAGTTCTGTAGGCGTGGCTTGGTAGGCATGGTGTGGCTTGGTGGGAGTGTCTTGGTGGGCATGGCAGTGGAAGGATACTGCAAAATCTCAATTCCCACCCCATTCCATGGGAATGATACTGTAAAATCTCCATTCCCACCCCACACTAGGAGAAGGATACTGCAAAATCTCTACCCACCCTACTCTGGGACCAGCCAGAGGTAGCCTTTGCCGGTTCTCTTAACTACTCAAAATTTCTGCTACCAGTTCTCTGAACTACTCATAATTTCTGCTGCCGGTTCTCCAGAACCTGTCAGAACCTGCTGGATTTCATCACTGGTCTGCAGTAATTATTACTTCTAACCCACACAAAATAGAAATTGCAGGCCTATTAAATCTAAAAGTGCAAGTTTAGGGAAAACAGACTTACATCATGTGGGTTTATCCAGAACTGCTCAGTTGTATCTTTTCCTGTGGTTACCACCATAATAATATCATTAATGCCACTACTGTTTACCTGCTGGCATCAGATTAGCATGTGTAGTAGATGCACACTTAAGAGGAACATTACCAGCAAGCATTAATGGTAGATGTGCAAATCTTGTACCACTTGTACCCAGTTGGGGAACAGAATTCTATTGCATAGATAGGCTGGAATTCCAGCTCAATTTGGCCTCACTTAGCTCCCATCAAATATTTTGGCCTTCACTGAAGGATATGTCATGCATTTTAAGGAAAACTGTTTTTTTTTTTTTTTTTTTTTTTTTAAAGCATTTCAACAATCTGTGATGTTTGCTGTATAGTTTTTGCTGTAGATTATTTAAAAAGGCACACTTTGTTACTGGTATAATATTGACGTAGCAATATCAGTTTAAAAAGGTAAACTGGAGGATTAGATACATTTTGAAGGCTTGTAGATTGGAAAAAAGAGAATAAAGTATTTGGGGACTTGTCATCCACATTACTTACAGGCTGAAGAAGGAGTCAATTGAGAGGTATTTTTCTACGCTATAGGATGTATACAGCAGAAACACCCAAAAGTGGTTGTTTTAAGCATCATCCTGTTGCCCCATCTGAACCCTGCCCTCCCCAGAGAGATTTGTCTGTCACCTACATTATGAACTGTTGAGAGAAAAGTATGCAGTCCTTGCTCTTTCAAGCATTTGAAGAACCATTCTTCTATTCTCTGATGGTTGACCTGGGGACCAAATGGGGGAGTTCCATGCTGGAGGTGGCTGCTGGATTGATGGCAAACTCTACCTCCCCCATTTGCTCTCTGCTTGCCATTGATGTATTCTCATTTTTTTTCTTTTTTCATGTTTTTATTGTTCTATTATTTTACCTCTGCTTTGTTTGCATTGTTTTTACTTTTTTACTTTTTATTGTTGTAAACTGCCTAGAATAGCCCCATGGTAAGATAGATGGCAAATAAATGTAATAATAATGGAAATAGAAAGATTGTGGCAAAAGAAAGCAAATGTAGTACCAATAGTAATAGATACTTTAGGTGCAATCCTAAAACAAGTGGAGCACCATTTGAACACCCCCTGGCATTGACAAACTCACCACCAATCAATTGCAAAAGGCAGCTTTACTCAGAACAGCTTACATCCTACGACAATATCTCTAATATAATTAAACATCAACATCTGCCTATCCCAGGTCCTTGGAAAGAACTCAATCATCATCCTCTTTTAATGACCCAATAATCCCTTGCAGTCTGGACAACTGAATGGAGCAGAGAGTTTAGTGGCTGGTTGCCCTTCCTGTCACCAATGCAGACTTTTGTCCAGCAGATGAATTTCATTGTGCCAAGAGACAGAAATATCTGCCTCTACCTAGGATCAAACTCACAGCCGCCTGATTATGAGGTGAGAGCTCCACCTCTAGGCACTGCACCACTCATTCAAAAGGACTCCATAGGTGAATAAAAATGTCAAATCTAGTTTCAATATCTGGCTGAGTGGTGAACAAACAAACAACAACAACAATTCAATTGCAAAAGGCAGCTTTACTTAGAGCAGTGATATCTGTAACCCCATCAAAATATCCATATTTGCCTATCTCAAGTCCTTGAGAAGAATTTGATAGATGGGCAAAAATGCCAAATCCAGTCTGAATATCTGGCTGATTCAGCAATGAACCATAATTCTTGGATTTTCATTTAGGATTATCTTTTCAGATGGTGATGCTTATCCACTGTATTGTTAGTTGATGGTTTGATTGTTTGACAGTTTACCATGGTTTTGTTGATTGCACTTCATTTTGCTAAATTTCTGTGGGAATAATGTGTTATAATAAATTAAGGAGCTGAAAGTTCAGGAGGTTAATATGGAGGGGGAACAGAAACATTAGGAGAGCTGTTGAAAAATCTAGATGGTAATTATAGCTGCATGATTGAAGCCCTTCTCTTTTAGAATGCACTGTGCATGGGACGTATATCAAAAAGGGATAATGCTTCAATTGCACAGTTCTTTTTGCTCTTTGACGTTTTGATTTTTCTGACATTCCCCTCAACATTCTCCCATGGATGAGTTATGAGTTATGAAAGTTTATTTATATGCCGCCCTTTTCCCTGGGGGGACTCAGGGCGGCTTACAACTCAAAGGGGGGGGGAAACAAACATTTAACACGTAAACAATACATAATTAAAAGCACAACATTCATACCATTCGGGTGGGTTACAGTCTTTAGCCCCAGGCCTGACGGGATAGCCAGATTTTAAGGGCTGTGCGGAAAGTCTGGAGGGTGGTGAGGGTACGAATCTCCACGGGGAGATAGTTCCATAGGGTCGGAGCTGCCACCGAGAAGGCTCTCCTCCACGTAGTTGCCAGTCGGCATTGACCGGCAGATGGAACTCGGAGGAGGCCTAGTCTATGGGATCTATTCGGTCGCGTGGAGGTAATTGGCAGTAGGCGGTCTCTCAAGTACCCAGATCCACTACCATGAAGGGCTTTATGGGTGACAAGTAGCACCTTGAAGCGTATCCGGAGATCGACAGGTAGCCAGTGCAGCTCGCGGAGGATAGGTGTTATGTGCGTGAAACGCGGTGCACCCACAATCGCTCACGCGGCCGCATTCTGGACTAGCTGAAGTCACCGAATACTCTTCAAGGGCAGCCCCATGTAGAGCACATTGCAGTATTCCAGCCTAGAGGTCACAAGGGCACGAGTGACTGTTGTGAGAGCCTCCCGGTTCAGGTAGGGGCGCAACTGGTGCACCAGGCGAACCTGGGCAAATGCCCCCCTGGTCACAGCTGACAAATGGTGTTCAAAGGTCAGCTGTGGGTCCAGGAGGACTCCCAAGTTGCGGACCCTGTCTGAGGGATGTAATGTTTGACCCCCCCAGCCTGAGAGATGGAACACTTGCCGAATTAATGGGAGGGAAACACAACAGCCACTCGGTCTTATCTGGGTTGAGCACAAGCTTGTTAGCCCTCATCCAGTCCCTAACAGCTTCAAGGCCCTGGTTCATCACGTCCACCACTTCATTGAGTTGGCACGGGGCGGACAGATACAACTGAGTATCGTCCGCATACTGGTGGTATTTTATCCCGTGCCGCCGAATGATCTCGCCCAGCGGTTTCATGTAGATGTTGAAAAGTAGGGGGGACAAGACCGAACCCTGCGGCACCCCATATGTTAGGGGCCTAGGGGTCAATCTCTGCCCTCCAACTAACACCGACTGCGACCTGTCCGAGAGGTAAGAGGAGAACCACTGCAAGACAGTGCCTCCCACCCCCACCTCCCGCAGACGTCGCAGAAGGATACAATGGTCGATGGTATCAAAAGCTGCTGAGAGGTCAAGGAGAACCAGGATGGAGGCGTGGCCTCCGTCCCTGGCTCTCCAGAGGTCATTGGTCAATGCGACCAAAGCGGTTTCTGTGCTGTAGCCAGGCCTGAAGCTGGACTGGAATGGGTCAAGATAGCTAGCTTCCTCCAAGGACCGCTGGAGCTGAAAGGCCACCACCTTCTCAACAACCTTCCCCACGAAGGGGAGGTTGGAGACTGGACGATAATTGTTAAGAACGGCTGGATCCAAAGATGGTTTCTTCAGGAGGGGTCTCACCACCGCCGCTTTAAGTGCGGGGGGAAAGACCCCTTCCCGAAGGGAGGTGGTAACAACTGCCTGGATCCAGCCCCGTGTCACCTCCCTGCTGTTAGCAACTAGCCAGGAGGGGCACGGGTCCAGTACACATGCCTTTTCTAAATCTCACAACCAATGTAGTTCTGTATTTCAAAGAAGCTTCCAAAATTTAAGAATGCTATATAATGGCACCAGTATTTCAGAATAAGAAAGTTGGGAGGGACCTTGGAGGTCTTCTAGTTCAACCCTCTGCACAATCAGGGGACCCTAAACTATTCCAGACAAGTGGCTGTCCAGTCTCTTCTTCAAAGCCTCCAGTGATGGAGTATACACAATTTCTGAAGGCAAGCTGTTCCACTGGTTGATCATTCCCACTGTTAGGACATTTTTCCTTAGTTCTATGTTGAAATAACTACTTTCAACCCTGAGGCTGAGGAGTTCCCTTCAGGAACCCAAACACATACTCAACACACACATTACAAAATAGAGAATTTTGAAGAAAAAAACATGAAAAGCGGTCAAGAAACAAACCTCCTTTTTTTTCCTTGGCAATCCCCGCCATTATTTTATAAGTGTATTGTATGTCATGTATTTTTTCTGTGCAGAACCAGATTATTTTGATTTTGACGTTTCCGCCAAATTTTGAGTCTAGCAAAATTGTAGGTTATTCACCACAAGGAGCCATTGCTATACCTGTTTCCAGTTACACTTATCTGTATTCATTTTTATTTACTACAGTGCCATAACAGGATAATCTAAACAAAGCTGAGAAGCAGCCCAATCCACAAGGAAAGTAGCAAAACAAAACTTCTTTATTGAACCTCAGTGACTTCTTTGCTAATTGGTGATGGCAATGAATATTTCAAACATCCTCTGAAAAGGAGATATACTGTATATATGCCAAAATTACTGAGGGAAGGAGTTCCAAAGGACAAATGATACACTATAAAACACCCTGCTCTATCAAGATCACAAATGACGCAGTTAGAAGTAGATTTTCTTTGGCAACGTTTCTTTTTTTTTCCCTCCTAAAGGTAATGGAAGATATTTCTTTCCTTCTTTAGTTCGTCTTTCCTTTCAAGCCAATAAATATTTTTAAAGGGATTTATTTTATCCCTATCATACGGTGACCTATCAAGGTAATGAGTGATAGAAAAAATGCATATTCATTCATCAAGCAAACGTGAAATACCCCATTTAGATTGTGACAGGCAATATCTTCCATTATGTAAAGTACTTTAAATATATGTCTGATTGTCAGGTTTCTGTTAAAAGAAGAGGCGGGTTACAAGTGGAAATCTGATTGACAAGTCCACCAAAGACTCATTAATTAATGTGGTGGCAGCAGTCAAAAAGAATGCTGGCAAGCAGCCAGGTAATGTTCTTTGTCTGCTTTTGGTACAGGTGTGAAATGACTGACAATAGATTTTAGATAGTGGGAGTGTTCATTTCAATCTTCCAGAGGCCTTAAGCCAGGAGGGAAACAAAGCCCAAATGTTTAACCACAGAATACTAGAACAGAGACAAAATGTCCCATAATTTTTTTTTCCTGAGAAAATTCCTGAGACTGTTTTTTTTTTTAATCATTTTTCTCTTTTTTTTCTTAGCTCAGAAAAAGAAAGACCACTCTGAAGAAGGTTCGTATTTATTTCTCTAGACATCTGGCATTACTTCTGCCCTTCAAGGATTGACACAAAACTGGAGGCCTTTGCAGGATGTAAACTGGCTGCTGTATTACTGTTAGTGCTAGTGGTTAAGGTTCAGCCCAAGAAATTTCCTGGAGAAATGTAATCCAATGTTAACCCTGGGTGACCTTGTCTGGACCTGGAACTAATGCCCAATGTTGAGTTTAATGTCCAAACATAATTGTACTAATTATTTAACATCAAGAGTTTCATTCCTTATGACTGGTGGCAAATGCTCAACATCTAAACTTGTTTGTAATAAAATCTCATAGCTTTTTCTAGAAGATTGCAATGATTTCTTTAATTCAAATAATCTGCCATTCTTTACTTTCTTCTACTTTCTGCTCTCTTGCCAGGTATAATTGTTTCTTTTAATCCATCATCCATAAAGTATATGAAATTCAGTTTGCTGATTTTCATCTCAGAGAACAGCCATCCTGCATTTGGCCCAAACTGATAGATTAAGTATTCTTGCATTCCACAGTATTCTTAGTAATTTTGTCCAAATCCATCATTCAGAGGCATCTATCTTCTCTTTCTCACTCTAAACATTTGCCCATACATATTCTCTCTCTCCCTCTCTCTCCCTCCCTCCCCCTCCCTCTTTATCTCTCCCCTCCCCCAAAGCTCAAGGCAAGATTGGACAACGATGATATCAATTATCTGGAAAAATCTCAGTTTATTGACATGGAAGCTAAATTCAGTCATCAAACAGGAGTTGCTTGTGCAAGATGACAAACCAAGGTTTTTTTTTAGTTTCCATGAAAGCATATACATTCTTTCTCTTGATTTACAATATGCAGAGCTACAATTTAGAAATAATACCCTGCAACTTATTTAGGATCTGTGTCCTCCAATTGCAGTATACTAGACATTCCTATGGGCCTGAGTTTGGATTTAAGTTTTTTTTTCATTTTAATAGCAATTATATTGGACAGAAATCCAGAAATTGTTATAGTTGCATAAAACATTTGATGCCTTATGAGTCACAGAGGACTGATTTAATTTTACATAGATTAAAGGAAAAGTGATGGGTTGATGCTTTGTTTTCTGTACTAAATAAGTCTGGCTTATTAAAAGATTGAATTTAAAAAAGTGTCAAAAGGAAATTATGTGGTATGTTTTGCTATCCTGGCCAGTATATCACTTCCTCACCTAGCTTATGGTTTTTGAGCAGTTTCAACAACAGAATTTCAAAATATAAGAGAAAGAAAACCATGCTCTATGCAACACTTTTGAAAAGCGGTAGATCCCTAGGGGCTTCTTTAGCAGCTGACAAAACCTGGTAACCTTGTTTGGGCTTGGAACTAAGCATTATCAAACCTATTTAGATATTCAGGACTCTTCACCTGTCTAGGAATTGAAAACATTCCAGAAGAAGTTGGTGGCAAACTACATCTGTACTATTGCCAAGAAAACTAAAGTGATGTATCAATGAAAACTCCAGGAATCAATCTTGACTCAGGGGATTCTTTCTTTCCTTTTGGTTAAATGTGCAGATTAGAATGCCATTATCCACTGGATTGGACTGTTCCTAGCCATTTCAACATCATCATCATCATCATTTTAGCCATTGTCTATCCATACACAAGAAAGGGGTCCAAGATGGTTTAAAGAACCATTGCCCCCAATAAGCCTTCTTTCAATCATTATCTTTTCACCAAGATAATAGCAAAAAGAATATATTGATAACATTAAATAATGCAGAGCCAAAGAAGCAAGCAGAATTCAGATGTGGCTACAGCACAATGGATCACATCCAGGTTCTTCAGCAAGTTATTTAAAGGCACAATGAGTACATCATGCCTTTGTACATAGCTTTCATTGACTATGAAAAGGTGTTTAACTTAGTATTTCAGCAAGCAATAATTAAGGCGTTGCTTAACCTAGATGTAGAAACTGCTTACATAAACTTACTAATCAATATATGAAAAAACAATGTCAACAATTTGCTTTAATGATCTTCAAGTGAAAATCTTCACCATTAAATTATATCAAAATGCATATTAGGGATGTGTGGGACAAATTGCTTTAAGGAGGCACTCCTTTCTCCTATACCTTGATGAGCAAAGCACCTCTCAGAGGTACCTAATTCTACCCCAGGACAGAGGCAAGGTCCATATACCTTGATTAGTCAATCTACCTCTACAGTATAAAAAATGCTATTGCAGTCGCTGCTGAGCAAGGTTAGCATCTACTTACTTGATCAGGAGAGGGAACCTCGTGGATTACCAAAGATTCTTCCATGGGGCAAATCTCTGTCAAAATCAGTTGCTGTTTTGAAGATCTGTATTGTCTTAATATTAATTACTGAAAAGGGGTTCTATTTCAGTGCCTAGTCTGGCATAAGATAAGATAATTTTTATTATCATTTTTTTTTTTTTTTTCCCAATCTTTTATATTTTATTCAATTTTCAATTTTCACATTCCATTTGCAATCATTTATACACAGGGTATTTACTATAAGAAAAGAAGAAAAAAAAAAAAGGAAAAAAGGAATAAAACGAACAGATAATAAAAAAAAAAGGAACCACCGTATATAAATACATTCTTGTTCTTATTAAGATTATGTTAAACCCCCCCCACCCCACCCCCCACAATCCCCATCCCTAATCCTCCCGGCTTCCCAGGGCCCACACCTGGCACTACCTTCTATCTAAAATATATGGATTAAAAAATAAAAGTAATATATAAAAAAGAAAAAAAAAAAACCACTCTTTGTGTTGATCTCAGCCCCCCATCTTTATCTATGCTTAAATAGTATAAATCATTCTATCTATATTTTATTCTCGTCTCTTACTTCTTTGCTATTTACCCCGATCTTCTGTAGACTCTCCCGTTCCCTTCCTAAACCTCATGATCCCTTCCAATAAGATTTAGGCAGCATAGTTCCTGCCATATATTCAAATATAACTTTACAGACAAGTAATCAAACTTTCCCTTCTAGTAAAATTTAAACAACGTGAATGATCTTTCTTTACCCCTTTTTCAAACCGTAATTCAAAATAATCTAACCAGATTTCCCCTTCTTAGTAAAGTTAAGCAACATAGATCAGATATTACTTTACACAGGAATCAATTTCTATCTTAAGATAATTCCAACCGACTTCCCCTTCTAGTAGAATTTAAATAACTTAGTTCATTCCACATGCATTTTACTCTCATCCCCCACTTGTCTGATATTTACCACTATCAAATTTATGCTAACATTTGTTTAAAATATAGCTCAGAGCGATTTGTAGCATGAATCATTCCACATATTCCAGTAATACTTTCAACAAGAGTCAGTTAACCTTCTATTTTAAGGTAGTCGCTTCTAACAAAGTTTAAACAACATAAATCATTCCGCATTCTTTTTACAGTTATCTTAAGATAATCCCAAGCGACTTCCTGTTCTAATAAGCTTTAAACAACGTAAAATATTCTATTTTAAAATAGAAGGTTAACTGACTCTTGCTGAAAGTATTATTTGAAAATGATCCATGCTATTTAACTTTTATTTGAAGGGAAAGTTGGTTGTTATAGTTACTTTTTAAATAAACGCTAGTATAAATTTGATAGTGGTAAATATTAGACAAGCAAGAGATGAGGGTAAAATGTATGTGGAATGAATTATGTTATTTGTGGTAAATACCAGACAAGCAAGGGAAGAGGGCAAAATTATTATCATTTTTTTAGTGTGAGCACACTGGCTCACATTAAAAATGAAATACTGTTACCTGCTCTCAAGAGAAAGTGTATATCTACTCAAACACATACACAACACACATATACATATGCTATGTACATACCTAAATATATACCTGCACCATACATATAAATGCTAGATAGATAGATGATAGATAGATAGATAGATAGATAGATAGATAGATGATAGATAGATAGATAGATAGATAGATAGATAGATAGATAGATGATAGAAGATAGATAGATAGATAGATAGATAGATAGATAGATAGATAGATAGATGATAGATAGATAGATAGATAGATAGATAGATAGATAGATAGATAGATAGACAGACAGATAGATAAGTAGGTAGGTAGGTAGGTAGGTAGGTAGGTAGGCAGGCAGGCAGGCAGGCAGGCAGGCAGGCAGGCAGGCAGGCAGGTAGGTAGATATTAATCATGGTTGAAAGTTCACAAAGTTGATGCTATAGGGAACAAAATAAAATAAACTGATTATTTAAATGAATATGCATTTGAGAAAGTGCATTTTTGTTTTTTGTTTTTAATAAAAAATGGAGGGAACTTTTAGCTGAATGGAGAAGTAAAGCAAGTGACATGGACCTGGAGTAGCCAGCTGCTCATCTCTCCATCTAGAGATGTCCCAAAATCATTAAGAGCCATTTTACCTCCCCCCACATCTGTCCCCTGCCAACTTTAATGTGCTTTATTCCTTGTCCTGCACATTTCTTAAAATAAGACCCTGTGTAGTAGAAATATTATGTCTGAAGCAAAGATAGCATTAATGAATTCAATGTCAACCTTTTCAGCCATGTGATAGAAAAAGATTTTCAGTCATTTTAGGTTGAATTTATCCTGTTTGGAGAGTCACTCTTGTGCGCTTTGATAGAACACTGGCATGCCCTTACCAGAAGGTGCAAAAGTTAAATTAATGCCATTTATCTGATCCCCAATTAAAACATAATCTTTTTAGAGCTGCCGATAGATACTGCCTGGAATCAATAGAAGGGAAGATTATGATTGATAGTTCCCCAGTGATTCACAGTCAGAAAGGAAATAGATTGCTACTGTCAGGTCAACAGGAAGGAAGCCTGGAGGAATGAATTCAAGATCATCTTACCATTTAAAGCTAAAACTGAGACTGTAATCATTCCAATTTTTTTAATTGGGAGAAATATTATAAAACGTGAACTTTAACTAAATGTTCTGTTAGCATTATCCAGACATAGATTGCAAATAATCCAGAATTATTCCCATGAAGACACCAGAAGTTTACAAACCTAGGATTTTCTAGGCAGGGATTCTAGACACCCAACTCTGAGAAGCATACAAGTTTAACATATTATTGTTTTATAAGTATTGGTGAATAAAAATGTAAGTATTGTTGGCATTCTGGATTAAAAGATCAGGAGATCTGTTCTTCATAAATCCTGAACAATTCTCTCTCTACTTCTCTCACCTCAAGAGTAATAGAAGTCTGGACTGTAAGCAGACAAACCTGAGAATGGATACGTTACTCTTTAGCATATATCATATATAAATAATCTTGCATGTTATTTCCCCATAATTATTTCAAATACACCCATTTAGAGTTTCTTTATTAGAAGCATTAAGGAGGTAAAATGCTTTAGAATACAAATAGCATGTCTAATGCTAAATTCATCCTATCAATGCTTTTGTGTGTGCTTGTGCATTTTAAAAGAGACTTTTGCCAAGACATCTTCTCTCAGGGTTATTTTTAACTTCTTGAATCATATGCATTGGGATTGACCTTCAAAAGAGATTTAAATGGGTCTTATCTAAAAAAAACAGTCTGCAAACATCTATAAATGAACACTCTGCCTCTTACACCTTTCTTTTCTGAGGCATAAAAGAAAGCATCACGCTAAAGTCAGCAAGGAACTTACAATAATAGGTTTCAAAGTCAAAATCTAATGCAAATCTCAGTGTTTACTTGCAGATAATTTGAAGTCCAGACACATTTAGTTTAGAAGTATTTTTGTAGATGTTATCTATGTAATCTAACACAGATGATTTCAGGAACTTTGTTGATATTTGCAATAGATAGTTCATCTGTGCAAGGACAACACCATCAAGATGAAATGCATCTGTTGTTTAATTTACTTCTTTTACATTTGCTGTTTATTTACTTTTTTTAAAGATTCCATGCAATTTATAGCACACCACCAAGTGTCTATAAATAATATTCTACCTTTATAGAAAGGTCTTTATCTCTCCAGGCAGGGAAAAAAATGGCAGAAGTGTAGAATAAAGGAGCTCCATCTCTGTTAAGCTTATATAAGGTAATCGACTTTGTTAAAGGACATTTAGGTATTGTTTGATTTACATCTAGTGTCACATTAATGCATCAACCACATAAGGTTCCACTTGTTTAAATATTTCATTTTAAAAGAAGCAGGAAGCTCATAACTTCATCAGCATCCACCCTTCCCTGACTGAAATAGATTCTCCAGTTTAATCTATTACACCCATGACTTGAAGTAAATGAAGTCTTCACCCTTTTTTCTGACAAGAGAATGGAGGCTGTCATAATACTTATTCCCATCAAAGTCGCCCTATTGTAGCTCCATCTGTGTGTTCTCTATTACAGTATTGTTTTTAAAATATTTTGAAAGAATTTTTTTAAAAAATGTGCAAGAAAGAAAAAGCAACTGGATATATATGAAATATTCGTGCTCCTTTGTTTTCCTATCAAAATACTTCTGTCTTATGACAGAAAAAAAAGTTTATTCTTATTCCACATATAGCTTGATTTATGTTTGTTTGTTCACATTATCACACAGGTTGATGCTGCCTTATATTATATTTGACTATTGGCCATGTCATTCAGTCATGGCTTTTCTAAGGCTTCTAAGGCCTTTCAAATCAATCCTTATGTTTTCCTACTCCTCTTTGAACATATTTCCCAAATATCTTGGCAAACTTTAAAAAAAACAGAGGGTATCCAATGAGCTACTTTCACATATATGTATAATTCTATCATTTAAAGCCTAGAGGGATAAAAATGGATCCTGGAATAAAAAGTCAAGGTGTATTTTGTTGCTGATCATACAGAAGATAATCTGTACTGAAACAGGAGTGATACTATTTAGGTTGCATTGTACACTCAATTCCGTACTATACATACATGCATATACGTAGCAAGGAAAATATTTGAAGAATTTTTCAATGAAGGAACAAGATAATCTCTTGGTTGCTTTTTATATGTAATTTCTTTTATGTATTGTGTTTGTAATAGTTTTTATTGTTTTTATGTTGCTGCCCAAAGTCACTGGTTTGAGATGGGCAGCTGAATGAATGAATGAATGAATGAATGAATGAAAGAAAGAAAGAAATAACAGCTGTTTGGAATCCATTTTGAACTTACTTTTTAAAGTGTCTCTTTTCCAGTGTTTGCTTATAACGTTTAGTTTGACATTGTTATTCTCCTTGATCTGTGTTCCTTGTGTTATTTTAACTTGCAGAATTACATTTTACATTGTTGTTTCTTTTGTATGTGTTTCTTTGGCTGACCTCCTGGCTGGGAACACTCTGTCTCTCAGTCAACCTATTCAGTTCCTTCTTGTCTTTTAGAAATCTTTTTAAAGGCACATTTGTTTGTTTGCTTGCTTGTTTCAAAAAGCATATGCTTCATTTTATTACAATCTCCACCTTCTTTGTTCTCTCTTCTATCCTGCCCTTGTTCTTAAAGTTGCATCAATTTTTAAAAAGATTGTAAGATTTTGGCAGAGCTTTGTTTTTTAAATTGTTCTGCAGAGTACCTAGTTGTTAGAGGTACTTAATATATAATGAGTATCATTAATGTTTCACTAATAAGTAAGCACTGAAGCCTCTCTTGGCCCATGCTGTCCCTGCCAGTTATATATATCAGTATAGTACAGCAAGAATGTAAATGCCCTGCTTGTCCAAACAGTAGGGAGTAGAAGTAATTCTGATGTGTAAAATTATTGCTGTGCCCTTTGACAGTAAGCATTTTAAATTAATCCTCTTCAGGCCAAGAGACTCCTTTTCACAAGACTATACTGGTGCAACTCCCAGACACTGACATACTGGCATCCGGAATTCGTGCATTTTTAAAAATCATATGAATTAGCCCTGAAAAGCATATTTTTGTACATGTATATACATAGAAACATATTGTTGCTTTTATGCATGACAGATTAACAAGACTTTAAAAGGAGAAGCTTTATATGTGTAGTTGGGAATTAAAGGATCACATTCAAAATCTTGGCTTTTTAATGGCAAGAGTAAAAGGGCCATTGCACAAACTAGAAAATGATGTCCTGTTGAATCCAGAGGCAAGTTTCTGCTTACAATAAGGTGTTATTGTAAAGCAGACCACTTCTGGTAATCCACCGTACTCACAAAGTTCTAGTGAGTTTATAACCAGGGGCTCTGCTTGAGATTCTTCTCCATAATCTGTGATTTTGAGAATCCATGTGGACAATCATGATGGTTTTTCTTCTGGAAATCAAACAAAGGTCTATGGCATGGAGTACCAATTTTGGTTTATACAACTATTAAGCAAAAATTTACCATGCTATATTCAAAGAGCTGGGCGTATGTTCAAACAACAATGCATTAGAAAGTTACCTTTATGCTTAGGAATTAGGGACCTGAAGTCCAATATATCTTGAAAACAAAGTTATTCAAGTTGCAGTAAAAATTTAGAAAAATGGGAGTTGTTACCATTCACTTATCAAATTAGTTTTGTCTCTGACTTGACCCCAGAATTCTTCACTGTAGATATAATGGTAGGAATTCTGTTTATTACAATCCTGTCACATCTGGAGGGTCATGGCTGAAAAATATTGCTGTATTTAAAAAAAAAGCAATCTTAGATAAGGGTTTTAATTAATCTCACTGTGGATTCCTCTGGGAAAAAATATGGTTCTTTCACTCCCAGTGAAATTAATGATGGCGTGTATGCATCAAGCAAAGTCTGGCTAGAAGACTTCTCTTCAAACACCTGTATGATCATGAACCTTTGAGTGTACAAAAGAATATGACAGAATAAGCACTTTGTAGCCAAATGCTGTTATCATGTGGGCTATCTTAACAGCTAAGAATTCTGTTAAGAGAAGGGAAAACATTCTCAACCAATCCATACACTAAATTAATTCCTTTCTGCTAACTGTGCAAAAGGTTAGGGGCTGTGGTGGCAGTACTGCAGGCCAACTCTGCCTACAGCCAAGAGTTCGATCCTGAATGGTTCAAGGTTGTGACTCTGCCTTTCATCCTTTAGGTTGCTAAAATTTCATCCTTTAGGTTGCTAAAATGAGGAGCCAGATTGTTGGGGGCAACATGCTGGTTCCATAAACCACTTAGAGAGGGCTGTAAAGCACTGTGAAACAGTATATAAGTCTAAGTGCTATTGCTATTGCTAACTGACCTAGCATTTTTTCCCAATGATGGTGATGATTATGATGATCTATGGAAATACAGCTGGATGAGAAATCTGTTGAACAAAACAGAGCAGATATTAATTATACGAAAATTCATAATTAGAATCCTTCCATTCGTTCATTTGGTGCTACATTGAGCAAAACAGGTATGAGTGAATAGAACCAAATCCATGAAGAACATTTAGATGCTTAAAAGTCCAGAAGGACAAATTTTGTTTATTAAGAAAGTTAAATTCCACTGCAAAGAGCTTGCCTTTCTGAGCTTTCTAACCTCAAATTGGAAAAAAAGGGTAAGGAAAGAAAGAACGTCGTACATTAATCTTTTGATAGGAAACAAGATGGAGTGAAGCTGAGCCACTAAATGTTTTAAAACTTTAATCAGGAGAAAGCCAAGCAGAGACAAAGTGGGGAGCAAAGAGAAAGCCCCATCTTTAATGGTCAACAGACTAAAAAAATACAGGCAATGGAGCGGGAGTATAAATATATTTCTTTGTTTATTTACTTGTTAGTCATTTATTAATTCATATAATAATTTCCTTCCACTTCCTGGAAATACTATTCAGAGATAATTAGTGCTTTTTAACATGCACTCCCTTTCTTGGCCCAGAAGGATGGGAAGACTCACTGAAAGGTATCTATAAGAGTTTGCTGCTTGTTTTTGTTGATAGTCTCATAAAAGACTGATAAAGATCTATATTTCTGATGGCATTTGGATTTTATGTTGATGTCAGGTTCTTATGCCAGTGTTATCTGTAAATTAAGTAAAAACATCTCAACAAGAAAGCAGCCAGGAGTCACACAATTTACAATTTAAACTGTGTATAAAATATTATGCAAGATTTGTTTCTTGTAGTAGTGGCAAAATTACATAGACTGAAATTCCAGCATAGCTTAATTCAGGGTAATAATTGGCTAATTGATTTGTGTTTTCAGTATAATTTTGATAAGGTTAAGTTCCAGGCTTCAAGATTTCATATTAAGGCAAAATAGCAGAAAATCTATCTGGGTAGGTATGTGTGTTTTATTTAGATTGGTATATTTTGCTTCTTACTTAAATAAAAGTCTTCAGTAGTTTGATGAATAACATTGGTATAGAATTCCAGATAATGGTTGTTGGTTTTTTTGCCTTCGTATACATACACTTGGATACAGGGACCAAACAGAAAGAAATCAAGAGCTAAGTACAAGTAGTCATCAACTTGCAACAATTCATTTAGCGACCATTCAAAATTACAATGGTATTGAAAAAGGGACTTATGACCATTTTTCACACTTATGACCATTGCAGCATCCACATGGACACTTGGCAAATGGCATGTATTTATGATTGTTCCGGTGTCCCAAGATCATGTGATCATCTTTTGTGACTTTCTGACAAGCAAAGTCAATGGGGAAGCCAGATTCACTTAACAATTGTGTTACTAATTTAACAACTGCAGTGAGTCACTACAAATGTGGCAAGAAAAGTAGTAAAATGTGGCGTGACTTACTTAACAAATGTCTCACTCAGCAACATAAATTCTGGCCTAAATTGTGGACATAAGTCGAGAGACTGCCTGTAAATGATCCCCATCCCCCCACAAAAAAACCCCCATGAAATTTAAACAGGAGAGCAACAAAAGTGTATTTCTTTATGGGATGTGACTTACTTTGAAGTTTTAAATCAAATTCAAGCAATCAAATTTTCAAAGTTTGATCAACTGAGAAATAAGGATATTAAATATGATTAAATGTGATTGCATTTGAGTGTGAGGACTATTCTTCCATTACCGTGTTGATTTAAAAAAAAAAAAAGAATTGGAGCTCTGAGATAGAAAAGCTAAATGTGGCAAGGAGAGAAAATATGACAAAGTTTGCTTCCTTTTTTAAGAATGGAGGGACACATTAATTTCTTCCCAAGGAAATACAACAACTCCCATTTTCTTGACAAAACAGCCAATTAGAGTGGAGTCTTCTACAACACAATATTTTTAATATTTGTCTTTTTAATAATAGAACCAAGGCAAACTTCTTTTAAAACATCTTTTAAAAACCGAACAAGCAAAAAATACACAGCAGGAGCCAGCTTTCAGGAAAATTAGTAAATATGTATCCCAGTGGGATGAATGTTGAAGGAATGTGGCTGGCCTAAGAATATTCACTTATTTATTATTACTATTTAAATGTTTTCGCCTCTAAAATCAATTCGGAGTGCAGAAATTTTCACAAACTGAAAGAGGTTAAATAGTAGCAGATTAATTTCACAGTTGGAAATGGTCTTTAAAAAAATATATCAGCCACAATGAGTTGAATAACCCCCCCCCCCAAAAAAAAATCATTGTCCTGAATTTGGGGGAAACTGGGAACAATTTAGGAAACCACTGTGGATACAAACAGAAATATGTGTAAGATGCAGAAAATGGGTGAAATATCTAAGGAAGAATAACTGCAGAAAGTAAGAGACAAAGCTTAAGCATGGGAAATTAAAGCTAACAAATTTAGATGAAAATAGAACTGGTTGAATATCTCCCGTGAGTTATATGGTGATGGCTATGATTTAAGTTGGAGTGGCATAGCATTGGATATTGGCCTAGGGCTTATCCTGTTCAACATATTTATAATTGACTTGGATAAGGGATTCGAAAATATTGTCTTCAAATATATAGACAAACTTAAAAATAATGTATAACACCACCCTTAGAGGACACCATTAAACTTTGGGAAGATCTTGGCAATCTGGAAGAATGGATAGAAACCAGAAATATGAATTTCAACTTGAGCCAATGTCAATTACTATATGTGAGTTCTAAAAATGAAGAGAGTGGCTAGAGGATTGAGGAAAAATACAAAAAGAAAGACTAGGGGTACTGGATATGTTTAGCGTGGAGAAAAGAAAAATATAGTGAAAGATAATTAAGAATGAGGGCAGTCTTATTCAAAGTTGTTCCAGAAGAAAGGACAGGGAACAAAAGTTTAAATTACAAGGATTCAGATTTTGATTCAACATTGGGAAAAATATTCCTAATAATAAGAACTATTCAACAGTGTAACAGATTTCCTCAGGAGGCAATAGACTCTTCTTCTCTATAAGTGTTTAAACAAGGCCTAGATGGCCTAGATAGCAATAGCAATAGCACTTAGACCTATATACCCCTACATAGTGCTTTACAGCTCTCTCTAATCCCGTGATGGTGAACCTATGTCACATGTGCCACAGGTGGCACTCAGAGCCGTCTCTGCTGGAACGCACACTATCTCCCCAGGTCAGATCTCCACAGTGTTTCTTTCATGAGCATCTGTTTCCCTGAAAACAATGAAACAGAAGCTCATAAAAGAAAAAGATCTTACCTCTTGCCATGCTGCTGGTGTTGGGATGCCCCGCCTCCTGCAGGTCAGCTGGTCTTCAGGTTTCTGCTGCACATGCGCGCATGTCCATGCATGCACACACATCTTCATGCACATTTGCGTGGGCACACTTTTTATTTTAGACATGTGCATGCATGCAGTTTGGGCACTTGGTGTCTAAAAGTTTCACCATCACTGCTCTAAGCGGTTTACAGAGTCAGCATATTATCCCTAACAATCTGGGTCCTCATTTTGCCGACCTCAGAAGAATGGAGCCATTCAGAATCTAAAAGGATTCTGAAAAAGTTAGCCTGCAATACTGCATTCTAACTATTGCACCACCATGGCTCTGGGATGCTGTGGGAGTGGATTCCTACTCCAAGTAGTGGATTCAATTAGCTGATCTCCAAGGTCCTTTCTCCCAACAAGTCCTTCCTAAAGAATGGCACAATGTTACAGAATATGTTCATCTTCAGTCCAAATCAATTGCCCTATTAATGGAGTATTTGTCTATTTGATAGCCAAAGATCCATTACAGGCACAGGATTTAAGTCTGCTAAATCATTGGCTTTTTTCCATACCACCTGAATTAGCTGAATGACTACATAGTAGTCATTCCATTCACTACATAGCACATACCTAGGTTTTGATAACTAAATTAATATGTTAAAAAACCTGAAAAATACTGGCAAGACATTCATAGTTTAATGCAGAAAATCTTGGAATTTAAATCTGAAATGAAGCCTTGTCTACTTTTATTAGGTATAATCTCATAAAAAATTAACAAGAAATATCATAATTTAATGAGATCTATGCTTATAGCAGCAAGAATACATCTTGGTCAACACTGGAAGAAAGATACAAATCTGACAATATCTGGCTGAAAACTTAAACTTGGGAGAATATGCAGCAATGGCAAAACTAACAGTATACTTGCAAAAAAATTTTTTTTAGCAACAATGGTTCCCATACCTACAATATATCATGCAGCACTGTAAATATAACCATTTATAATAGGGGGGGGGGGGCTGAATATTTACAAATATCACAAATTAGCAAATGTATCAAAAGGGAAGAATCAGAAATGAATATGTTTATGGTTATTATTGTTGTTTAATAGAAAATAGAATAGAATAGAATAGAATGGAATGGAATGGAATGGAATGGAACGGAACGGAACGGAACAGAATGGAATGGAATGGAATGGAATAGAATAACAGAGTTGGAAGGGACTTTGGAGTTCTTCTAGTCCAACCCCCTGCTTAGGCAGGAAACCACTTCAGACAAATGATTATCCAACATCTTCTTAAAAACTTCCAGTGTTGGGGCATTCACAACTTCTGGAGGCAGGTTGGTCCATTGATTAATTGTTCTGTCAGGAAATTTCTTTTTAGTTCTAAGTTGCTTCTCTCTTTGATTAGTTTCCACCCATTGCTTCTTGTACTTTGGTTACCTCAGGTACTTTAGAGAATAGCTTGACTCCCTCTTCTTTGTGGCAACCCCTGAGATATTGGAACACTGCTATCATGTCTCTCCTAGTCTTTCTTTTCATTAAACTAGACATACCCAGTTTCTGCAACCGTTCTTCATGTTTTAGCCTCCAGTCCCCTAATCATCTTTGTTGCTCTTCTCTGCACTTTCTAGAATCTCCACATCTTTTTTACATTGTGGAGACCAAAACTGAATGTAGTATTCCAAGTGTGGCCTTACCAAGGCATTATAAAATGGTATTAACATTTCACGTGATCTTGATTCTATCCCTCTGATTATGCAGCCTAGAACTGTGTTAGCTCATATTTAAATGGTTGTCCACTAGGACTCCAAAATCTCTCTCATAGTTACTACTATTGAGCAATATTATTATGGTTCATCACAGAGTTTGCTAGAGTTTACACTGGAATTAAAATTTTTGTCTACCTATCCTTACCAAGGCCCTGATATGCACAGATTTTGTTTGACAGTATTAAAGGTATTGTGACAGGATGTAAGCTGTTCCAAATACAGCAGCTTTTTGCAATTGTCTGATAATAATTTTATGAATCCTGATTTTCTCTTTTTCAAATATTTTCACTTTTGTTAAATTTGTTTTGTGTATCTTTTCTTTCCTTTTATCAACATATAAATATACATTTATACATTACAATAATGCAATAGAGATCTTAGCATTAATTAGTTTCAGACTGAAATTACTGGCACATAACTACAACTTCATATGAAATACACCTGTCCTCTTTTACTATGATATACTAAATTTTGGATAAAAACTTAAAGAAAGTTATGCTTGCAGTATAGATCTAAATTGCTACTAATACTTACACTGAGTGTTAATACTGTCACATTTTTCATATTTTCAATTTTTTAAGCTACCTAAAAAATAGAACTTTCATAATTTATAATTATGTTACATAAATGTTATGGCATTGAAATCTGCATTGAACAAACACAATGAATCAATATTTATAACATTACAAGGGGGGGACTAAATTAAGTTTAACTGGAGAAAGTTTTACTTTGAATGCCATGTACTATGAAATAAAACATTTTTTATTCACCCCACAATCACATTCTGACAAAATTCTCACTGTCTGTATGGTTTTAAGAAAACCATTCTTATTGATACCCCTTTTCCTTAGCATATTCAGCCAGCCAAGAGAATTCGAAGTCATAATATGAACAGGCTTCTTCATTTGGCCACAAGCCATGGAAGTTTCAAGTCAACTATAATTGAATGCACCATTATAGGTGATACAATCAAGATCCGTAAAAGGATGGAGATAACTTAAGGTCTATCACTCTTCATAGGCCAGGCTCTGTTCCCTCCAGAGTAGGGATGTCAAACTTGCGGCCCACAGGCCAGAAGCATCACTTGCTAGCCCGACCCCTGCCCGATTTAGTGAAAGGAAAAAGTCCAGATATGTCACGTGTGATTTCTTTGTTGAATTAGCCCCAATAGTTCTGATATTGTGGGTACTGCATCTCATTTCCAAAATTACATGTCAATGGATTTGTTTCATGGGGCTTTAGGAGTTCTTTTTCTCTTTAAAGATAAGAAATCTCTACACACTAATGATCTTGCACTTTACTTACTGTTTATTTCTAGGTTTAAAGTGGAGAAAAATTGGAAACAGGCCAATATACCAATACCCTAAGATCAAATAGGCAGATTATGGATCACTGTATTATGAGAGAATATTATTACCTAGACTTTAAATAGACAAAGGACAAATCAAAAGGGAAATATTGTTGGCATTTAATTTACTTGCATTATTCTAGCATACAAAGAAACACTTCATCACAGCCTCTTCATTTATATGGGAAAAATTATAAACCAAACATTTTTTCCCATTTGAATGGATGATTGTTGTAGATAATTGTGAACTAGTTATTATTGTTTATTATTTCAATTTATGTAGCCATCTATTTTAAATACATGACTCTGAGCAGTTTATAACAATTAAAACCAACATAATGTAGCACTTACCCCTGAAGAATGGTGATGATTGGGTCATTCTGTCTCTTTTCTCAGATGACCAGCCCTCCTGACCCAAACACACCAACACATCTTGTTTTGCTGGTGAGACTTTAATTAAAATAATAGTCCTTAGGATAAAATAAAATTAAACAGTAAAATATAAGCAACCAACACCAGTGCATTGAGCATGTAAACAATAACACACCAAATAGTGAATTTATATTTTATTTATTTATTTATTTATTTATTTATTTATTAGACTTATATACCGCTTCATAGGGCTTTCAGCCCTCTCTAAGCGGTTTACAGATTTTTAGCAAATTGAGTCAGCAAATTGCCCCCACAGTCTGGGTCCTCATTTCACCCAGCTCGGAAGGATGGAAGGCTGAGTCAACCTTGAGCCGGTGAGTTTTGAACCGCTGAACTGCAGATAACAGTCAGCTGAAGTGGCCTGCAGTACTGCACCCTAATCTCTGCACCACCTCCGGCTCTTGCTATATATATAGCACAGAAATATAAGAAACTGTTTTTTTATGAAAGCAATAGCATTTAGACTTATATACCGCTTCATAGTGCTTTCCAGCACTCTCTGAGCAGTTTACAATATCAGCATATTGCCCCCAACAATCTAGGTTCTCATTTTACTTAGAAGGATGGAAGGCTGAGTCAACCTTGATATGGTCAGGATCAAACTACTGGCAGTCGGTAGAGTTAGCCTGCAATATTGCATTTTAACCACTATGCCCCCATGACTGTTAATGGGTGATGTCACTTAGACTGAAGTGTCTCAATGCCTCTAATGCCAAAGGGTCTAATTAAGGTAAAATCCTCCCTATCCACTGGCCAGTGATTAAATGGCAGTCAACATAGGGGGCCAGGTAGCATTGGAGCTCTCAGGTAAAAGAGACAAATAAGCCACAGAAACTGCTGACTTCCTTCTGAGCACACCCTCTGCAGGCCCAGGGAGAGATCTAAGGGGCCCACTTCTCCAGTCAGGAATGATGATTCCAGAAACTGCAGCTAAACCGGGGTTCACAGCAGTGACATGTGGTGAGGTTTATGACCGGTGAGGCAAGCGGGCAAAAGCCGCCCTATGTCTGCCGCCCTATGTCTCCCAGCGCCAGGGCTTCAGCGGGCTTTTGGAAAGCCATGCCAAAGCCCCGGCATGGCTTTCTGAAAGCCACCCCCGAAGCCATGACATGTCCCGCTCTATGGTGGACACAGCATTGGGACTTTAAAGCCCTGCCGCCACATCCGCCATAGAGCGGGACGTGTCAGGGCTTCGGTGGCAGCTTTCAGAAAGCCGTGCCAAAGCCCCGGCTCGGCTTTCCGAAAGCCACCCCTGAAACCCCGACATGTCCCGCTCTATGGCAGACATGGCGGCAGGCGCCGTGTCTGCCATAGAGCGGGACACGTCGGGGCTTCAGGGGCGGCTTTCAGAAAGCCATGCCAAAGCCCCGGCGCAGCTTTCTGAAAGCTGCTCCAGAAGCCCCGATGCGTCCTACTCTATGGCGGACACAGCAGTAGGGCTTTAAAAAATAAAAAATAAAATGCCAGCCTGCGTGCCAACAGAGGCAGGTAAAACACACACACACACAAATTACTTACAACAATACAAATTACAATTACTTATAAATTACAATAATTTTGAATTCCTCCCCCTTCCCTCTGACCCACATACCTTTTCCAGCTGTTTCACAGAGGATTTCAACTCTCCTCTTGTTTGCCATGATGAAAATGTAAAAAATGTAAAAAGAAAAAGGCGAGAGCTGCTGAAGTTCAGGCTGGGTTAGCTGCTGCCAGAGCCTCCAATGGATGACTGCTTAACTGTTTAAAAAAAGCCTTTTAAAAAGTGCCCTCTACAGGAGAAGGGAAGAGAGCCACATGCCTCATCTACATAAGGAATTTTTCAGCTTTTAACCCTTGCTTAACTCTGCTCAAGTGATCATAAATATAGACTAAATGAGACACGTGGTTCTCTTGCCTCCTCCTGCAGAGGGCACTTTTTTAGAGGCTTTTTTAAACAGTTAAACACTAAGCAGAGTCATCCACTGTGACTCTGGCAGCAACTACCTCAGCCTTTTTCCTTTTATCTTTCTTTTCTTTTCATGATAACAGTGGTGAGGCCCTGCCTCCCCTTACTGCACTCACTGGTTCACAGTCACTTCTCACTATGCCCTCAATAGGATAATCACTTCTCTTATGGCAGCAATAATGCAGTCTACAGCCTAGCAATCCTTCCTCCAGCAGCAACACATTCTCTTTCCAAACAAGTCCAGAGCCTTAACAGTATGACCCTCTGCTTCCATGCTCTCTCCAATCTGCCTTTCTTGTGGTAGCAGGAATGCAGCCTACAGCCCAGGATGCAGCAGCAATTCTCCATTCAGGAGCAGCACTCTCTCTCCAGCTTTTTCCAATTTCCCACTCTCCAAGCTACTTCTCTCTTTCTTCCCCCTAGGCTGCTGGGATCTGTGGTTTTACTCTCTGGCATTTTGATTCAATCCTCCCTTTTGGAGACCACATTGTCCAGAAGCCCACTCCCTCTTTAGAGTTTAACAGGCAAGGTTGCAGCCAGCTAATCAGAAACATTGCTAATGTTGCAAACAGCTGAAGGAGATGACTGCTGTGCTGAAAATGTGAAATTCCATATCAGGAGCCAGATGTGAGATTTAAGCTTGCAGTACATATATCCTGCTTATACTAAATAAGCATGGAACATGGTGATCTAAGAATGCGGACAGAAAGCTCTCTACCCAAAGGTATTCAGCAGGTTCTGACCAGTTCTGGAGAACCAGTAGCAGAAATTTTGAGTAGAATAGAGAACCAGTAAATACCAGTAAATTGTGATGATATAATCCTTCTCTGGACCCAAATGAAATACCAGAAGCAAACTGTTGTGCCTCACAAAATGTCAAGGTACATCACTTTGTGGTATAGGGCTTACCTGCAGGGATTATACATGTTTAGAAGAGCCTCAATGTGCAAGAGATGCTCCTTCTGTCAAGTATAAGTACAATTCTACTTTGATTTGAAAATCTGCCTGAATGGGGTGATTCCATCCAACACCTTTCAAATCCAACACCCAACATACAGTAGCTTTGCAGAGTATTACATTTAAACATAAGAAACATAATTCTGGTGATTCAGCATACTTTGTATGTGAAAGGTCTAAATTTACTTTCTAACATCACATTGAAAGATCTTCAGCAGCCTGTTTAGGAAAAGAGAGAGATTTTATTATGATGGTGTTCTTTGGAAAAGTTATTACTAGCTAGGTGGACAGTAAGCTTTCCATTATTTCATATTGTAGTAAAATTGGCATACTTACAAGTTTGCGGATAGGATTACTGAGTTTCTATATTGGAATAGCTTTAATTCTCTAAATTCTAATTTAAAGGATTTATAATCACATCATACAACATTTAAAGAGCAATGAGTCATATGGAGAGAAATTTATCCCTGGTATTTTAAACATTTTATCTTTATCTTCTCTATATATTTTTTATCACATTTAATGTTCAGACCTTTCAAGAATTCTGAACCAATGCCAATAATTTCAACAAATTTTGCAAACAGACATTTGCAAAACAGAAGAAACTCAGTCGTGATCAAATGGATTTTTGACTCTACAGAATTGCAGTGATTAAGTCTTCAAAATATTGTTTGCTTGTCTTGCAAGTTGGGGGAAAAGGTGTCTCTCATTAGAAATACATGTCAAAGAAACCGAGAATTAGTTGTGTTCAATTCCTAATTGAATAGTTGGCTTCTGATCAAGTTTAAGCAATAACCAGTCAAAGTCCCTCAGGATGGCAGCAGAAATAGTGTGACCTATTTTTTTTTTTTTCATTTCCCCCCCACAATTGGTCACAAATTAATGTTATATTAGTGAAAGGAAGATATTTTTTTAATTGCATAGCCAGGAGCAAAAGAGGAAGGAAACTGAATTCATAAAAATAGTGTTGGAATGAGATGATAAAAAATATAGGCTGGTGAAAATATTAAGTATAGCTGGTGGTGACTGTATCACTGGCTAAATTCCTTGCATAATCTTCATTCTAAAATATTTCTGTCACAGGAACAGCTACGAAACATTTCTACCAAATAATAATGTAATGCATTTTTTCCTGTTTTCTTCAAAGGGATTTATACCTGGCTCCTCTCCGTAGCCGGGTGCCAGCTGCAACAAGCTGGAAAAGAATTATCTGCACCAATGTATCGTCAGTGATCTAAAAACATTTAATACAGAAATATTGTCTAAAGGACATTATGGCTGTGACACAAGCTGAGAGAAAATAGCACCTTAAGTTACCTGCTAACCAGAGTCACTTGGCACTTTTAACCTACTTGGATAAATGAAGGTTCAGGAAGCCACAGGAGGGCATAATTAATCTTAGCTCTCCTTTCCCTGTCCCTCCTTTCATTTTAAAAATATTAAGCACAAACCACTGAACACACTAATGTAGAACCATTATAGAAACTCCTTGACACAGAGCTGTGGTAAACATGCAGGCATTTCCCTTGGGTTCTTCCCATTTGAGGAACTGCAGTTACTTCAAGTGGTAATTCATCAGCAAGCTACTTAAATGAAATATTGTCTAATATATGTATACGCACCTAGATCAGTTTTACTGGTGACCATGTTGTCTACTTTTTCAGAAGATAGCCCTTGACATTTATGCACCACATTGATCACCTGGAAGACCATCTGTTGGTGCATAAGACAACACTAGCCTGGGAATTGATACATGATGCTAGGATCATATTATGTCGTGTTGAAATATTTGCATTAGATACTCAGTTGTTTTCTGAGCAAATTTTAGAATTTCAGCCTTTGAAGTCAATGGTGGGATTTAAAAATTTTACTACCGGTTCTGTGAGTGTGGCTTGGCATATCTTAGTGGACATGGCTTGGTGGGCGTGGCTTGAAGACCTGGCAGGGGAAGGTTACTGCAGAATCCCCATTTCCTCCTGATCAGCTGAGACTCTGCAGGCAGAGAATAGATGGGGGTGGGGCCAGTCAGAGTAGTTCTCTGAACTACTCAAAATTTCTGCTACCGGTTCTCCAGAACTGGTCAGAACCTGCTGAATACCACCTCTGTTTCAATTTCTTAAACAACCTAGAGACTATCTGAGGTATCTCCTATCTGGGGTAAACAGTCCTTTGAAATCTCCCATCAAAATTTGGGGTAGTTTCAAATCTTAAATTGTAGTTGTTATAGTAACAAGCTGGAAATACTACTGGAACAGAACACTTTGAACAAGATCCTTCAGTAAGGCTGATAGAAAAGTTTTGCTTCATTGCTTTGCTGACTTTTTGGAGAGAGAAACCATGGTCTTTTTAACTGATTTTTCAAGCAACTTTGGAGAAAACAACAAAATAGTGATTCTCTATAGTTAGTACATTGAAAGAGACTTGCTAACATTGGAATCCATTGCAATGGTGATTCTTCCAATATGATCTCAGACTTGTTGTCTGGAATGGCCTCACCTAGGGATAGCATTGCAAGTTGAATTGGGGAAACATGTCACTTAACTGAACTGGAAGGAGGGGAATCACTATTCAGCCAGACTCTGCACTACAACCACATTTGTTTTGACCCAGAGATGTTTAACTTAAAGTTAAATTGGACTTTAATTCCATTACTCAGCAAAATGTTGATGAACTCACATGCATGAAAAGATTTTGGCAATCACAGAAGATCTTACAAACTCAATGGGATTTTTAATTACATTAAAATTGTTAACTGATAAACTATTGGTCATTTGTCTCACTTGTAACCCGCATCTTCATAACAGGTTTGTCTTCCCCTCCTTTCCTTTCCCCACCTCACCCCAATTCAAACCCTATATCAGTTTAGCCACCCTTTGCTTCTGATAAAGTGAACAGCGCCCGATGAAAGTTTTTGCCTCTTCATAAAATTTATTAATTGAAAAAGGTTCTATTAGATTCCTTTTGATTTATTTATATATTTTTGCCATCATATTCTCCTGCATGGCTCAATCATGTTTCTGGTGATCAAATGTTTGAATGAATGTCTAAACAAACTTGTGTATAATGACATACTATACATGTAAAGTCTATCCAAGTGAAAAGGAACTGTCAAAAGACGCAAGATTATAGCTGAATTCCCAATCTTGAGAAAAAGCATGGTTACTTTAAGGAGCTGCAAATAGTTTGTTTCTGCCCTCAGCATGTTCTGAAGCACCTTTTCTGAAGTGAATCCAAATGCCCTATTTGATAGCATGAGATTAATTTTCCATCTATTAAAAAGACCACCTGTTTTTTAACTCAGAATCTTAACTTGAACAAAAATCAAGAATCATTCAAGAAGCAATTAAGCTGACATAATCTTCACCTCCATTTCATCTGAGTATCAGCTTGTTTCATGTGGTTTCTGTCCCAATTATATATTATTCTAGACTTCTGTTTATGATATTTAATATTTCGGTTTTTAAAAATAAAGAGAGAGAATATTCCTTAATGGCTAGCTCTCTGATGCATGTTAATTATATTTAAAAAGTGATGTTTGTGGTTAAATACATATTTATAAATATACATCATTTTAATAGAAAAAAATCTGCCCTGAAACAGCTATTCCATTCTAATCAGGTAAATATACATTTGCAAATGTATATTTAATAATTGTTTGTCTGAGTGGCTGAAAAAAATTCTTAAGTCCAAGAAAATACCAAGTATTATTAGGAGGGGGTTTCAACTTGGCTTGGGTTTGTCAGTATCTATTCATGTTTTGGAACAGCAGTGATAAAAGTTGTAGAGTAATATCCACTTGACAGAAAAATAATCTAAATTCTATTCTACCAAGAAAAATTCCATTCATGGGTGGTTCCTATAGGTAGAAGGTAGGAAAGTGGTTCTTGCTCTTCCTTTCCTCATGTTTGCATTATTTATATGTTTCCTTTGTATATCTTATATATATCCAATATATATACGTTGTGACTCAGCAGACGTCTTCTGTGAGTCTTTTCGGGATGGAAGATTAACGATGCAGCTGGGGCTCGTTAGTGGGGTTCTGGAGATAAAAGGATGGATGGTGCCACGCCCTGGTTGCAGGAGTCAACGTTCCTTCGTTCATTCATGCATTCAGTGATCATCGGTCGTGATTTATTTGAGAGCACTTGGAGAAGTGATTTGCTTTCTGTAACCCTGATTCAAGGAGGCACTTGGAGAAGTGCATCGCTTTGTAAGAGTTTTCATTTTGTATTCTGTTATCTTCTTGAAAGAGACTATTTTTGTTTATTTTTGGGCTTGCAGCCAGTCTGAGCCGAGAACTGATAAAGAGAGTTCCTTTTAAGTTTGTCTGCCTGTCGTCTGTTAACGAGCAGAGAAGGGGGGACAGAACATATATACATATAAGATAATTAAAGCAACTAATAGGGATAAAATAAAGCAAGCAAATAAAGCTAAAATAAAGCAGAAGAAAATAACATAACAACATAACATCATGACATGACATCATGATATGACATAATAGCATACAACATAATATTAAATGCAATATTCAGAACTTTTCCAGAAGCCTCCTGATACGGCTAGCTTTTTATTCATATTCTATGGTTAAACACAGCTTCTAAAAATTAGGGCATTCTTAGGGACATGATAATATTAAACATGATATATATAAAACTGCTATCCCCAAATCTTTCACTAATATCTTCTTAAACATCATATTTTCTATGAAACATTTTAATAATAATCCTCATGAGGATTTTGATGTGGTTGTGGGACTTGTGTGCTCTGATGAAGATGAGTGCTATCTTGGAGTTTCAATTATTGGATAGTCTCATCAGAGGAGTTTGACAAAAAGTATCACACAATAAATATGATGAGCTGTAAATTACAGAAAGCTATACTGGCTCAAAAAGAACAAAGTCTTCTAAAGAAGTTGAAGTATTGAAACAAAGAATAAGTGAGCATCTAGAACATTGAAAAAACAGCAGAATAAGGTTGCGTGCATTGAAGCTTGTTTCAAAAAAACAACTAGCACAAGTATTAAAAGTTGCCAATACTGTAATATCAAATATAAGCACCAGATTACTGCAAGAAACAAACCAACTAATATATAGCACAGAGTATCTTCTCCTCTTCTACATCTATCTGTCTATTAACTGCTTTGTCTGCTTCAACCATCTGATGTAATTGCAATATTCCATGCCCACCTATTTCCCTTGGTAGATAGAGTCTGTCAATGTTACTACAAAGATGAACAGTATGAATTGTTGTCATAGGCACCACATCTGCCTATCTCAATTCCTTGGAAAGGGCCCAATAGGTAGATACAAATGCCAAATCCAGTATGAATATATGTCTGACTGTCCAACAAACCATAATAATAATCTTATAGGTATAATAAATATCTTTTTTGTATTCTACCACTATAGAAATAAATAATGCTTGTTTTCATTCATTAAAACAAATAAACAAAGAAGAACTGCAGTAATTTTGAAACCTAAACAGGATTGGTTCTGGTTAGTAATTGGATTAAGGACCATTGGAAAAATCCTGGAATGTAGATTACACTGGTTAGATAGAGAGAGGGTGGCTGAGGGAGAGGGAGATGGAAAGAGAAAAATGATGATAGATGATAGATGATAGACGATAGATAGATGATAGATAGATAGATAGATAGATAGATAGATAATAGATAGATAGATAGATAGATAGATAGATAGATAGATAGATAGATAGATAGATGTTAGTCAAGTTGGCAGATCAGAAGAAGAGGGGAGTCAAGCAAACAATTAGTCCATTAATGGGAGATGATGGCAAGGAGATAATGGGCAGCAGGGAAAAAGAAGAAACGTTTAATACATTCTTTGCATCTGTCTTTAAACAAAGGGGAAAATAGTACCATGAAAAAGAGATTAGGAATACAAATCAAAATAGGTAAGAAAGTGATAAAACAATATCTACCCAGCTTTTTCAGGAGGGCCCTACTATCACCAGTTCTAAATTATTGGAGAATTAATCTATCCTCTTGGAGAAGTTTGGAAAAATCATTTCCATGAGCTAAAATTGATTTTAAAAAGTGAAATGCCATTGATGCCCAGCCATACATTTTAGAGGAACAAACATAAAAACATATCGCACAAGTAATCATATTTTTAATGGCAGCTTTTTGTTCAATCAACAGAATGTTCATTCATTCTAGTACTCAGTTTGTGAATGAAAGTTACATCTATAATTAATAATAAACAGAAATTAATGAGGCCTGGATTCCTTTTGTGTCTAGATAATTTTTTTAAAAAAATATTCTTAGTGGGGATGTTTCTTGGAAATATTCCCCACTAAGTGTCAACTTAGTGTATACTTAGCTAACCTAACAGTCTGAGAAAGGAACAAGAAGAAATAAAACTGCTAGTTCTATAATAAATTGAACTGTTTGGTTATTTTTTACTTTCCTGCCTGAAAATAATGGGGCATGTATTTGTAGCAAGTCCATGCTTGTAACACTGTTTGAAGAAGAAGTCAAAAGATTGGAACAGCAAGTAACTGCATTTCAGCTTATGAGAGAGAATGAAGGTTTATCAGAACAACAAATGAATCATTACAACAGGAGCTGACAGAGGAAGGAACTCTCCGTAAAGGAAAGAATCAAACAAAGGACCAAGCACTGTGGATTAGAACACTAATCAAAACAGACGTATTCTACACTGCTGGAACTCAGAAGCAGCTTCAAGCCCTTGCAGAAAAAAAAAACAGGCTCTGAGTGTGTACATAGAAAAAGAATCCCTGCTAAACAGGGACCCTGCTGAAGGCTGGGTTCATGTATGATAAGGGAGGTGCATCTGAGCCTCAAAGAAAACAAAAACCATGATAGTTGTCTATCTGCGTTGACTCTTTGCACTTATAAACTTACTAACCACTGAGGACAATAAAGGTAGAGCTTTTGTGTCTCTGAGAAACATGCCTTTCTATTGATTAGACCCGTGATGGTGAACCTATGGCACGCAGAGCCATCTCTCTGGGCCCACGAACAGTTGCCCTGACCGTTGCTCTTCCGGGTTCTGGCATGCCGGCCAGCTGGTCTTTACCATGCGCGCACCGGGAAGATGGCCTTCTGGTTTCTGGCATGTGCATCAGCCACCTGATCTTCCAGTTTCTGGCCATATGTGCACATGAAAACCAGTTAACCGGTGCACATGCGCGCGCCAGAAACCAAAAGATCATGTTCCTGATGCATGCATGCACACCGAGTGACTGCTCTTCCAGTTTACTGTGTGTACATGCACACTGGCCAGCTGGTCTTTGTGTGTGCATGTGTGCCAGAAACCGAAAGACTAGGTGGCTGATGTGCATGCACATGCCAGAAACTGGAAGATCATCCTACTGGCATGTGAATGCGCATGTAGTGGCTGCTTTTTCAGTTTCCGACACACTTTTGTTTCGTCACTTAGTGCTTAAAAAGTTCACCAACACTGGATTACCCTGATATTCTCAGAGCTTCCCAAATTATACTGAGGACATTCATACAACAAAGCACGTTTGGAATAAAGAGCAATGTGACTTCTGAACTATATTTAAGGTTGCAACTATAACAAAGTTATAAATCAAGCATCCCATGATATGTGTTCTTTTTTGGACATTTTATTACATCTGAAAAGCCAAAAAATAGTACAGATAGTTCTTGACTCACAATAGTTCATTTAATGACCGTTCAATCTTAAATGACATTTTAAAAAGTGACTTATGGTTGTTATGATTTATAGCCATTGCAGGATCCCCATGGTCATGTAATCAAAATTTGGATGCTTGGCAACTGACTCATATTTATGATGAATTACCGTCTCCTATAAATTCTATAATCACGTTTTGCACCTTCTGACAAGCAAAGCCAATGGGGAAGCCAGATTCACTTAACAACTGGGTTACTAACTTAACAACTGCTGTCAGCGTTCCAAATATCATCCAAAATTAAATCAGAGTCCAAGGCAGAGCTTTCCTCAAATTTCCAATTTATTAAGAGAGACATGTTGGCACATCTGTGGAAATCTGAATCTGAAAGCTTCCTGGGTTTCCCCACCCAGCTGAAAGTTCATCATCTTGGCCCCACACCCACAAGTCCATTACATGCTCTAATGTCCCACTGCCACGCTGGCAGTTCCACACATCCAGTTCCAGTCAGGCTGAGTTGCAGAGACAAAAGACGAACTTGGGCTTCTAGGAAGGAATTTTTTATTTTGACAACAACACATTCCACTCCTTATTATTCCCCCTCCCAATTCCCCACTAATGAAAAAGCACAGTAAAATAATAGTGGGGGGGGGGGGGGCAGGCCAAAATCCTAAAGGAACCAGCTGCATGCCTGACACTGCAGTGATTCCCTTAACAACTGTGGCAAGAAGGGTGATAAAATGGGGCAAAATTCAGTTAACAAATGTCTCATTTAGCAACAGAAAGTTTGGACTTGATTGAAGTCATAATGCGAGGACTACCTGCATTGTCCATCGTAGCTATACGTTTACATCTTGTTTGCCTCCGGAATATGAGATTATTAATATTGTTCAAATTAAACATCTTTTTAAAGTTATTTTAATGATTTTTTTAAATTTTTAATTTAAAACAAATACAACATCCTTCTTTACATGCTATAGAAAGTGTATCAGTTGGTTACAAAAAAACTTTCGTGCATCTCTCCCATAGTCAACAAACATAATTCATATTAACTTAAGTATTTTAACTCAAATATTCATACATATCACCATCATCATATCTCCATTTTCATTTGACTATAATTGTTTAAGCGTCCTTCATCATAAAATATATCAAAATTTAATACATAACCACATACTGGTCTTTCAATTACTATTTCTAAAATGTTCCACTAACACTAAATCCTTATGTCCTATTCTAGCTAAACATCCATAATATTTAATAACAAAGTTTTCTAATCCTCCTTTCCAAATCACTATTTAAAGTTTATATCCAGTTTCCTTATGTTATACACATATCTATATATATGTTGTTGTTCTTATCCCTCTTTTATTTGACTATATCCTATATCATAACATTTTCCCCCTAATAATCAAAACTTTAATTGTATCTAACTTAGTTCTTTTATTATTCTGTGGTTAATCTTTGGTAAGATTCACAGCCTTTGGGGCTGGTTGGTAGCTGAACAGCTCGAGTCCTAACCAAGGACCTAGGAACTGTTAAGGTAACGTTGAAGGATATAAGCAAGTAGGGTGTTTTTTTTTGTAGAATCAGAATTTTCAATTTGCTCAAGAAGAATAGCTTTCCAATTAGCAGGCAGGAAATGCTCTTAAGGAAATAGGATGTCCACATGAGATCAAAGCTGGTGGAAGGGGACATTAGGACATCCTAAGGCAGTGATGGTGAACCTATGGCACGCATGCCACAGGTGTCACGTGGAGCCATTTCTGCGGGCACACAACGTGTTGCCCTGTCAGCTCCAGTGTGCATGTGTGCGCTAGCAAGCTGATTTTAAGCCTTGATTTTTTACCCTTTGGAGGGGTAGGTCAGGTAGGGAACTGACTTCTGGGTTGCCCGCTGGGCTGTTTTTCACCCTCCGGAGGCTTCAGTGAAGCCTCCTGAACCCTCTGGAGAGAGAAACATGGCCCAATGTGAACAAACTTCTGGATTGCCCTTTGGGCCGTTTTTCTTCCTCCAGAGGTTTCAGGAGGTTTCCCTGAAGCCTCCGAAGGGCAAAGAATGGCCCAACATGCAAACCGGAAGTCCAGAGGCTTTGGTGAGGCCTGTACACATGTGCAAGGGGGGGTGCGTGCATATGCATGGGCGGATTGTACATGCATACATGGGGAAAGGGATTGCATTATGGATGTGGGCACATGCACACGTGACACACACACACCATGTGCCCCCCTCTTTTGGCACATATTTACAGAAAGGTTAGCCATCACTATCCTAAGGGAGTGATAGCAAGAGGTATTCCAAAGGAATAAGTGATAGCCAAAGCAACGAGACAGGGAAATGGTAGAAGAAGAAAAAATGGACATGAAAATCAAATTCAAAATGTGAATTCGCAGAGTGCTTCTTAATAAAACAGAACAGAGCCATGCGTATCTGGACAGCAGGACAACCTCCCACTATTCCAATCACTCAAACTGTTTCATTGAATTAGATATGAGTTGTAAAGTGGCTGCCTACCTTGAAAACAGAGAAACTATAGAAACAGAAGGAAAAGGGAACATTTGTTTTATTTGAAAGATTAATGAGAAAAAGTATGATTTCATGATGCCTATTATATGCCATGTTGGAAATCAATCTTTTGAGTATAAGGACAGCCACAACCTATGGGCCCCTTTACAAGGAAAAATATTTCTTGATTATTGTTTTTTTAAAACAATGAACTTCTCATTAATAAAAGTATTGGGACACAATTTTCTTTACGAAGTACCTCAGAGAGCTAAACAATCAAACCCTATAGACGAGTGTTTGCATAAAGACTGCATGAAACTGTGGCAAAGGAGACATGGGCATAAATCTCTTCAATGAAGGAAATAATAGTTTAATGACTGTCACATAATTATTGAAAGAGAGGAGGTCCGTTTGATGCAAATAGAGCTTCGTAATTGTTATGCAGCAGGGACATCCAGTGCTACAAAACCAGACTAGTCACCAAGGAACACTACCAAAATAATTGTAATTTATGATGAAACATTGCACACTTTATTTAAAACATGCCTCAACACTTCAGCCTCATAAAGATACATGCTCAATGTATAGATTCAATGGCCATTTTCTTGCATGGGATTATATAATATGCAATGTAACAGACAACAGAATACAAAAGAATGTGGAAAACAGACTTACATATCCAAATCAGTTTCACTTAAGAATAACAGCAAAGGTAAAGGTTTCCTTTGCACATATGTGCTAGTTGTTCCCGACTCTAGGGGGCAGTGCTCATCTCCGTTTCAAAGTCAAAGAACCAGAACTGTCCGAAAACATCTCCATGGTCATGTGGCCAGCATGACTGAACGTCAAAGGCACACAGAGTGCTTTTACCTTCCTACCAAAGTGATCCCTATTTTTCTACTTGCAGTTTTTACATGCTTTCAAACTTCTGGGTTGGCAGAAGCTGGCACAAGTAATGGGAGCTCATTCCATTACATGGCACTAAGGATTTGAACCGCCGAACTGCCAACCTTTCTGATCAACAAGCTCAGCATCTTAGCCACTGCCCCACCATGTCCCTTCTCACTTAAGAATAGAGGACAGTATATTACCAGCTCTTAATTGTAGGCAGACTTAAACAATTCAAACTTCCTACCACCAAATTATTTCCTAAATAAATTTAGTGAGTTTTTTTCATGCAAGCACCAACCTCAAAATTAGTTTCTTATAAAAGTCTTACTCTTAATTTTACAATTTCTCATCCCATACATTCTTTCTACAAATTCATTTCTACTTCTTATAGTAATGAGTCACTCATTATCTGTTGAATATCCAATAAGTAATGGGTGACTCATTACTATAAGAAGTAGAAATGAATTTGTGCTGATCAGACTCATCAATTCACAAAGTGTGCCAGAAGCATTGATTGGGGAAGTGACAGAACAATGTCAAAGACTTACCAAGCCTACTGATAATTATTCCTTCCAGGTAATTCATGTGGTGACAGCAATATTACCATGTATTTTGAAGATCTAAGGAAGAAGCTCAAGAACATCAAGGCTAAGATGGGATTCATCTTCCAATCCATGAAAGAAAACTTTGAAGTAACAACTGCAAAGATTCATGCACTGTAGAAGGTAAAGGGAGAACAGCCTTAGTAGATCCTATTAAAAATATTTACTGATAAATCAGAATGAACTCTGGCACATAAAATTCATGGCCTTTATTTGGAATAAGAGGGGGTTACTATAGTGACTCCTATTATTTAAACCATAGGAGTTGAAGGATACAATTTATTCAAAAGCAATTGAATAAATAGAAAAGCAATAGAAACGCAGAAGTAATTGCACTGTATGTTAGAGGTATCCACACCTGCTCAGAAATCAAAATGAATTAACTTAGAAATCCTGTAGAAGCATCTGGTTTACAATAAACGGAATAAAAAATAAGCTTGTTGTCTGCTATTGCCAGACTAAAAATGTGGATAAAGTTTTCCAAAATCAAAATGCAGATATTTTTAAGAGGAATGAAGTACTGAGCAGCAGATCTAACACAGCAACATGCACGTGATGACATCATAATGCAAATTCTGTCTTTTTGTATTTGCATCCTGATATCAGATGCAATTATTTAAGTCAAAAGTTTCTGCTGTGATGTTGCCATATACATTTCATCACTTTTTCCTTCTCCCCTCTAGTTCCATATACTTATAGTTTGTGATTTTAAAGAGAACTGAGGATGAGTTTAAGTAAACATATATTTTAGACAAGCTTAATAAACTCAGTATGGTTGTTATGTCCAGGAAGATCCAAAAACAAAACACACACAGAGTGACAAGCACAGAAGGAGAGGGGGGGGCGGGAGGGAGGGAGGGAGGGGGCGGGAATATCTAGGGACAAGTCTTCAAGGAAGAGTATATACAGGCTGGAATTGCAATACCAATTGGACTTAGTATTGCAAATACTAAAGGTTAGTATCAGCTGAAGTTGACAAATATTGTTAAGAGCAACAACAAGGGCTTCTTCAAAACAAAAAGAAGAGAAAGAATCAGTATATCAGCTGCTCAGTCAAGGTGTCAACATTGTAACAGATAAAGGTAATAAAAAAAGATGAAACAAGGTAATTGATATTTCTCCTTTATCCAACAAGTGGGCAATATAGAAAAAGCAGATAAAAGGAGCAGGATAGAAAAATAAATTTCAAAATGATATGAATAGAGTGGAGAAATAAGTTGAAAAAAAATAAAATGTATCAATGAGAAACGTAGTTTACTCATTCAAAGGCAAAATCACAAGCAAAATAGAGATATCAACTTTGACAAACATTATGAAATATGAATTAGCCATGTGGTAAAGCATCAGCTAATAATATTTTAGGCTGCAATTAACAGAACAAAGTATAAATCACAGATAACAATTCAACTATAGTCTTCAAGTCTATAGTCTTGGGAAGACCTCAGACATTGCATTTTATGAAGATTTCAAATGAACTGGAATATGTTGACTAGTTGAGTACAGTATGTTTAACCTTCAGAACAGGTAATCAAGAGGATATATGATAGCACTTTGAAGATGATTCAAAGATTGTCACACAAAGGAATGTCAAGATTCATTCTCTTTCTTTCCAGATTCCAGGACATGAAACAATGATAATAATTTACAGGAAGGCAAATTCACAATCTGCAAAATAAAAATTTTCAAGAGCTGTTTTGGTTATTCCACGTAACCTTTATGTTTTTTGGTGCGCTGAATCTGAATCCTATTTTGTCATAGGACATCATGTTTCCTGACAATTTAGGTAAATATGCTAAATAAGGCAATACCTCAAAATAAATAGAAATAGACTTATAAAATTAAGGTTTTATTACAATATTTTCATGAAAATCCTTTTTTGAACTGAAATGAGCTCACCTACACACACTAAACTCAATTCTTCTTCCTTGTGAGGCTCCTCTTGGTGCATTTACACTTGTGAGTAGCATCTGGAATGTCTCTCTGAAGCATCCAACAGTAGTCTGCCATCATTGTAATGCTCCATTTTCCCTGGTATCTCCTTTCCATCTCTCTAATGTCTTCGTGGAATCGTTCACCTTGTTCCTCACTCACAGCTCCCAAATTTTCAGGAAAGTAGTCAAGGTGAGACTGGAGGAAATGCACTTTCAAACTCATCAGGCAACCTGCTTGAAATGCTTTCAGCATTCTTCCGACAATCTTTTGGTAGTGGGGATCTTTGTTATTGCCTAAAAATTTCTGTACGACTTCTTTAAATGCAATCCACCCTTCTTTTTGAGGATCTGTCTTGGTATTGACAAACTCTTGATCAACTATAAGCCTTCTAATGTCTGGTCCGATGAACACACCTTCCTTCAATTTTTCCTCTGACAGGCATGGAAACTTGGTGACCAAGTATTTGAAGCATTCTCCATCTCTTGGAAGTAATTTTATGAATTACTTCATCAATCCCAATTTTAGGTGGAGAGATGGTAGAAGAACTTTATGGGAAGGTACCAAAGTTTCTTGGAGGACATTTTTTTCACCAACTGTTAGCACCCTCAGCTGCTTCTTGATCCAGTGATTTTGTCAGTCTCGACTGTCCCATAGACACAGAAACAAGGGTATTTGGTATACCCAGCTTGTTGCCCGAGCAGCATGCACAAGACCTTCAAGTCCCACACACTTGCCAACCATGGTCTTCATATTTAAGTTTAAGAAGAACCAATTCCAAGTTCTCGTAGGTTTCCTTCAAGTGTACGGAATGACCTACAGGTATGGAAGCATAAAAACTGTTGTGGAGTAAAACTGCTTTGACACTTCTTTTTGAAGAATCTATAAAAAGATGCCATTGCTCTGAATCATATTGGATTTTAAACTGTTTATTTCATTTTCATTTTCATTTTATACAATCACTTATATACTGTGCATTTTTAAAAAAAGGAAAATCAATGAACACAACTCATCTTCCACCATAGAAAACCAACATAGCACTTCAATCCCCCATACACCCTTTCTTCTCCCCCTCCAACTTTCATTTCTCCCCTCCAACATTCCCCTCTTCTACTTCCCTTCCCCCTCAAACATTTCTTTCTCCCCTTCCCTCCATCTCACCCTCCTTACATTCCCCTCTCACTCCCTCTTTACTTCTCCCTCTTCTTTCCCTCTACTCCTCACTTTGGTGTATCTCTACAATTCATTAATCTATTCAGTTTATATTTTACTCTAAAATTAAAAAAAATGAAAAGAAAAAAGAGAAAATAAAAGAAAAAAAGAAAAAAAAGAAAAGAGAGCAACAGTATACAAGTGCATTCTTATTGTTCTGAAAATTGGGACTGTATTTCCACCCTCCCCCCTCCCCCCCTAAACCCCCCTCCCTAACCCCCTTTCGGCTTCCCAGGTCCCATACCCGGCATAACTTTTTATCAAGCACAGTCTGGAGTATATTAAAATCAAATAACTTTAGAATTAAAAGATAAAAGATAAATGAAAAACAAAAAAAAAGGAAATAGTAAAAAAAGAAAAAAAACCACACACACACACAAAAAAAAGGAAAAACGGGAAAAATCAACAAATTCTCTACATTAAACTCAGCTTCCCATCATTTTTAAATCTTAAACAATGTACCTCATTCCTAATTTCAGTTATTTTATTACTTGCAGGATTTCAAACTATATTGAAACCAAGTAAGTTAATTAAATGGAATTCCAGCGAAGGCCTTATCTCTTTATCTAAATATCCAAACCTTTGATTTATCTCTTTCACCTCCTTCTCTATTAAACCATTTAAACATTCAAATACTTCTCTCGGTTTCCTTTTCCAACTCCTCCCATCCTGCCTTTACCCGTGTCCATATATATATTTTATTTTCATCCGTACTCCTCTTATATTTGCTTCACCTTCCTGCAGACTCTATAGGTATATCTTTCCAAACATTATATTCAAATAACAATTTATACAAAGATCAGCTTACTTTCTGTCTCAAAATAAACTCTACTTAAACCTTCACTACCCTCCCATCTACCCCACACTTCCCAGCTCCATTCAGCCCGAACCACAATCCAAGAAGATCACGATCTCCGCTCTCCTCACCCTAAAAAATAAATCATGAACAATTAAGTAGAAATTCAAAGTTATCCATCGAGTCCTGTTTAAATCCCATACAATATATATTCCAAAATCATCGCCACTTCTTTCAGTCTCTTTCAGTCTCAATGTCTCTTCGTCAGTATGCAGCTATACCGTTTTACCCAAGACAGAAATCACAAAGTATTATTCAGATTAAAAATTAAGCAAATGTTTTAGAAGCATAACTAAGTCTTTATTCTCTACTCTTCTGCCCTTCCGGAGGGGGAAAGCAATGCCTCTCGCCTTGTAGCCACGTGTTCCGCTGTTTCTCTTCTCCTTCTCCTTGTCTTTCTCCATGTCCGGGTAATTCAGGAAGTCCCGCCTTCAGAATATTGTAATAGAAATCTCGGGCTTCCCAAACAGAGTTGAGGCAATGTTTTTGGTTATCAAATGTAACAGTAATACCAAACGGCACTTCCCATCTGTATTGTATCTGAGAGTTTCTGAGTTCCTTAGTTAAGAAGGCATAGTCTCTTCTGGCTCTTAATATTTGAGGTGGTATTTCTTTGAAAACAATCAAGTCCTGTCCATCAATTCGCAGCCTATTATTGTAGAACTCCTGTATTATCGCGTTTCTGGATTCTCTTGTGGCAAAATATATAATTATGTCCCTCGGAAGTTGTCGCTGTTTTGCTACGTACGAATTATGGCGATAGATTTTTTGAATCTGCCAATCAAAGTTAAGTCCCGGACTTCCCACCGAGCGACTAAAAGCCTCAAAAAAGGTCTGTTTCAAATTCTCCTGCTCATTTTCACGCAATCCCCTAACTCTTATTGCAGACTCAGTCTTCTTATAATTTATCATGACAAGTTGTTTTTGCGCAATTTGGATTTCCTGTTGTAATATTTCAATTTTAGATGTCAGGTTGGAATTAGCTTCTTCCAAAAGTTCCAATTTATCCTCCATTCCAGCAATATAATCTGTCATAACATTCATAACCTCGATCATATCCTCCTTTGTTTGAGCAATCTTGGCATCAAGTCTGTCATAAAAGTCTGAAATAAATTTTTGCATTTCCTCTCTGAACTCTTTAAGGATTTCAAAAAGAAATTCTTTCGTTAGCAAATCTCCAGTAGAGGGCGTAGAAGGCAAGGACAGCGGCTTTGTAACAAATGCCTGAGATGAGCGTCTGGGTTTCGATTTCGGTGCCATGATAAAAAGGGAAGCAAACAGAGTCTCTGCTCACGTTAATTTGAGATAAGGTAGTTTCAACAAACCCCTGGCAATCAATAAAAAGAAATCTTCGAGGGAACAGGGCTAATTAGTTTGTAATCCCTTAAGTCTGTCCAGGAAGTTGAAGATATATCGTTATAGCAAATGCGGAAGTTACAAAATCGCCATTTTTTTTTAAGAAAAAAAAAAGGTTAAACAAAAGGAGTCTTTTATAAAATTGAAGCTGGTATTTTAAATAGAGAAAAAGGAAAAATTCACAGGTATGTTCACTGCCCGGATTAATCTTAAATGGGTTAATTACAAAGGCTTGTTCTGGGGGGGGAAGTAACTCGCCTAGAGCTGAAAAAAAAACAGCTGAGAAGATCTGGCCGGAGTAAATGACTCAGCTTTCGTTGATTCACTCTCTTTCGTTCGCAGCCAAAAAGAAAAAAAGGCTACAAACTTCAAAGAGGATTCTAACTGGCTGAGGGACCCTCCCTACTTTTTCCTTAATGGAAAAAGAGTTATCTAAGATCTTAAATAGATATACAAACCAGAACTCTGAGGGCAGCTTCATTAAGCTGCCGACGGCGGCAAGAACCTCCCCCGGAAGCAATCATATTGGATTTTAAATTGACCCATCAGACCTTCGACATTGATGCAATAAACCAACTTCTCTTCCTGGGCGAAGTAAGGAACGAACTCCTTTTCACGATGTCTGAACCATGAAGATGACACTCCTGGCAACAATAAATTCCTGCTTTTCAGCCTTGATCCAAGTAACTCAGCGGCATTTTTGGGAAGATTCAAGTCTCTTACCAAATCATTCATCTCCTCCTGAGAAAACAATTTTGGTCTTATATCATCTTCAAAGTCAGAACTTGATTCGTCATCTGGTTCAGGTATGACTTCACCTTCATCAGAGCTAGGTATCTCTTCCAAGATAGCAGGGGACTTGGGTACTGGTATATCTGTGCCATGGGGGATGGGACAAATGTCTGAGTGAAGATTGGGGTATAAAATGGAATGCTTCCATTGGAATTAAACCCTTTCACATCGCATGAACAAAAGTAACAGTCATCATTATGGTTCTTTTGCTCTCGCCATACCGTAGGAATCCCATAAAGGAAAGATTTTTTTTCTTACCCTTGAACCAGTTTCAGAGGTCCTCAATACACCGTTTGCACACTTTATGAGGCACCCAAACTTTATCTTGATCTCCAATTTTTAGTCCTAATTTTTAGAATACAGCCTTTTTGAGTATCTCAGTGTCAAATATGATTCTCAATTTTTTTTTAAAAGGTTGCACTTACTCTATTCTAATGAACCACATAAAAGCACAGTTTGAAAAATAATAAACTTTGCCAAATAATTTTAAAAAATAGCTTGTTATTCCCAGTAGTGATGATGACAGCACAATATTTTTGGGTTATGTGCCCCAGAGTAAGAATCTGAGCTTATCTTTATTAACTGGCATTTGAAATATATGTCTTAATTTTAAATGTGCTGTAAATTAATATTTTTGAACTCAAATGAAAAAAAATGTTCAGTGTTCTTTCAGTTATATTTTTAGCTAACATCAGTGCATTTAATAGAAAAACAAAACAAAAAGTATGTTAATAAAACTGATTAAACAATCTCACTCTGTAAAAGAAACTTTACCTTGTATAATTGACTTGGTTTTGGTAAAATAAGAAGCAGTAACTCTGTTTTCCAGCCTTAGAAAAGAAGACAAGAATGTTACTCGGGCCCTGTCCAATCAACTAATGCTTCTGGTTTCTAAATAAACATTTATCCATGTTGTTTTGACCTTTCTTTAATATATTATTAATGCATGGGTGAGAGCAAGAAATCTGGGAAGGCTTCCTGAATAAAAGGTGGTAGAACAGCACTAATAAGACCTCTTGAGTGAATTGCAGGTTTCCCAGAAGAGCTTTCCCAATATTAGCAGAACTTGCTGGGCTGAAGCCTTTTCTCGTATTTTGGAAGGCACACCGAAATTGAGTAGGGCAAACAGAAATGCACTATTGATGCTCTTCTCCCTTTTGATTTAAAGCTTGTATAGCCTTGTGTTCCTACATCTAAAGAAACATTATTGGTGGAAGAAAGTTGGCATTCAATAGTGTGGGAAGCTTAGAGAATGTGCTTTTGAGCTGGTACAAGTAGACAGCACAATATTATGATGCCCTTATGGCCCCATTTCTTCCAACTGCTTCTTGAAATGGGATTTCTTCAGTAGTGGATGATGTGTCCCTGGTACATGAATGTTCCTACAAAACTATATCAATAAACATTCAATTGTAATATCATATGACTAGTGAGGAGTTCAGTTCTTTCAGTTCTTTCCTCTGTTGGAAGACAATCCCATATTCATTCTCTCATTTCTTACCTGCCCATCTCCCTCAGAATAAAATAAATATCTTGCTATTCTTATTATCTGTGGACCTCTACAATCAGTACCCTGTATAGCTTATAGCGTCAAAAAGAAGTTGAATCACAGAGATCTGCATGTATTTGCTACACCTTTTGCCACAACAAAGCAACCAGAACAATGATCTTTCCAATGAAAAACCTTATGGTGCAATCATAACACATAATTCTTGTAGCTGCCACCATCCTATGGATAGTGGGCTATTTTACTGATACAAAACCTTAAGCCTGCAGGAATTTAATGTATGTGGGATTTCTTTGAATCTTCAAACTTTAATCTCTCTCTCTCTCTCTCTCTCTCTCTCTCTCTCTCTCTCTCTCTCTCTCTCTTTCTCTTTCTCTTTTTCTCTCTCACATGAGATATAAAGGGATTAGAAGCAAACATCTTCTTGTACTTCCTCAAGTTCAGCCTCACAAATCTGATGCTGCCCTTGGTTAAAAGCACCAGTGTTAAATACCGAACATTTTCTTTCCTTGTGTCTCTCTGACTCTTTTCTTTTCTTTTCACATTTCAAGGTGATGACAAAAGAGAGAATAGTCTTAGCATTTGTTAATACCCACTTGACCCACAAAGAAATTCACTAGCATTTGCAGCTTCTAATTTAAAAACCATTAGACCGTTCCGCTTGGTGGACCAGATCTAAATATTCTTAAAGGGGTGGTTTAATTTAATCATTACCTTAACAAGCCCCCTTTTAAAATGATGATCCGCCAAATTCAGGGGATTTGTTTTGGAATCTGATCCAATAACTGACTTTATACAAAGAGAAGCATAGCTGCATCTGATTTGGTTCAGAACGGGGTGATAATCATGAAAATTGCTTTGCATATTTAATCACTGTGAAAACATGAGTACAAACTACTTTCTAGAGATTACCTTAAAAAAATTTAAAAGCTTCAGGCTTTGCAGCAAACATGCCAAGTACTTTGATTTACAGAGAATTATTTGGATTTTATAGAAAGCACAGTGTTTCAAAGACTTAGTCAGCCACTGGCAAATCAATAGTTTAACCATAAAAGCAAAAGGAAGAAAACTAACATTATGGTATCTTTAAATATAATGTTAAGATGAATTGCTTTAGATACGTAATTGAATTGTGAGTTTGTATGTGTATATGAAAAAGAGAGAGACAAAGAGAGAGAAAGAGGGATATACATAAACCTGAAACACTTTCATTTCAAACCAAGGAGATTCAAGAAATTCAATCTGTTTATATATTTCTTAATTTGCTATTGAAGATCCATTGCAGTTGATCTCCTTATCTTTCCTAGTTTTGGAAAAATAAGAAATAATTTGGAAATTTTACATCTTGAAGCATGTAGCAGAGACAGCCAAAATGTCTTAAAGACTTTCTTTTACAAATTTTGAGCAATGATAATTAAAAGCTTATTTACAAGAAGTTTCCAGCATGTGCAACTATTAACTGGACATATAATATACTGTAAGCATATATTGTGCCTATCTTGCCTCCTTGCTTCCATCTTCTCTATGTGGAGAGGCTATTTGCTTAGATCTTTTGTCATTTTGAACATTGTGCTCTGACAGGGTGTATTTCTAGTTACATTGAGATTTTAGATTTCATCCAAAAATATGTGACTAAAACTCTCTGCCTAAAGTAGGACATTCTAGAACTTTGACTGAGAAGTTGTTGTTTTTTTCTGTTGAAAAATATGTGATTAAAGCTATTATTTTGAGTTCTAAGTGATTTCTGACACAATGAAACTAATTCAGAAAAATCAAAATAGTACAATAACCTGAGCAAAACAAACAAACAAATAGAAAGGCCAGTGATGCTGTTGTGCATTACAAGGGACTATTATTTGACAGTGACAACAATTAATCAATGGAATGACTTGCCTTAAAAACCAAGAGTTTTTAAGAAGAGATTGGACAACCATCGGTCTGAAATGGTATAGGTTTTTCTGTTTTAGCAGGTACTAGAAAACCTTCAAGGTCCCTTCCAACTGTCATTCTGTTATTACAGAAAACATCAGCAAATAAAAGGATTTGTCAGGAGAAGGGGGAGGAGGAGGAGTGTTTTAGAATATTAGAAGAATATCACAAGAGATTGGACAACCATTTTTTTCTGAAATGGTATAGGACAGACCTGTCAAACTGGAGGTCCATGAGCCAGATGTATCACGCACAGGCCATGCCCATCCCAGCTCCGCAAAGGCAAAAAACATCGTGATACATCGCGATATGTCACGTGACATGATTGAGTTTGACATCCATGGTATAGGGTTGAACTAGAAGACCTCCAAAGTCCCTACCAATTCTGTTATTCTTTTATTATATATCAAGAAATGTCATTTGTTTGCAATCAAGAGCTGCTGAAATGAAATAGACAAAGTAATAGCCAATGAAGAAATTAAAGTACTCTGAGACTTCAGAATTTAGACAAACAAACACTTGCCAAATAAATCCCCAACATTAACAATTGTCAACAAGAAAGCCAAAAATTCTGAATAGTGGATGTGGCTGTGCCTGGAGACAGCAGAACAGAAGATAAAGAACTGGAGAACATTACAAAGTACAAAGATTTTCAAACAGAAATAGAACAACTAGCAAAAGAAAGCAAAGATATAAGTATATAAGTATAATCTTTATTGTCATTGTACTTAAATACAACGAAATTGGTTTTAACCTCACTGGTGCAAAATTATAACAGAAATGAAAAAAGAAAGAAAAAAACTAATTTGTGCATGGAGTGATTGTGGTTGTATTTAAAAGTCTCACAGCCCAAGGATAGAAACTATCTTTAAACCTGTTTGTTCAGCTGTCTATACTTTGATGTCTTCTGCCTGATGGTAGAAGTGCAAAGAGACACTGACCAGGGTGTGAATCATCTCTGAGTATCTTCCTTACTGTCCTAAAGCAGCGAGATCTGGCGATGTCATCCAGTGCTGAATTGATCACTCTCTGTAGGGCCTTCCTGTCCGCAGCTGTTAAACCAGCATACCATACTGTAATACAATATGTGAGGACACTTTCTATGGTGGACCGATAGAAAGAGGTCATCAGCCATTGTTCCACCTGATTTTTTCGCAGTACTCTAAGGAATGAAGTCTCTGTTGAGCCTTTCCAATCACAGGGACATGTTTTTTTTCCAGGTGAGATCTTGACTAATAAGCACCAATAGTCCAAAACATCTGGAGCATCACTTGAATACCACTGGCAATGACAAAATCACCATCGATTGCAAAAGGCAGCTTTACATGGAACAGCTTACATTGTGTGGTGATATATTTAATACTATCAAACTACAAAATCTGCCTGTCACAGGTCCTTAGAAGAACACAATAGATAGATAAACATTTCAAATCCAATCTAAACATCTGACTAACTTCATCCAACAATAATACATCTGGATTGCTCCTTGCATAAAATGTCCTAACCCTTCTTCCCAATCTACCAATTAGATTGTTAGATTCATGTTTCCTAATTTTGGCTACATTAAAATATGTGGACTTTAACTCCCATAATTCTCAAGCCGGCATGGTGGTTGAAAAATTCTGGGAATTGAAATCCACACATCTTAAAGTTGCCAAGGTTAAGAAACATTGCTCTGGATTGATTTGTGGAGAAGCACAGAGGCCCAGATGCAACATAAATAAATAATTTCATCAACAGAATGAACTCACTACTAAAAATGCTATATTTAATTGTTTCCAAAACAAAAAGTCATATCAAATGAAAAATATAAAAGTAGATTTGTTCATTATAATGTAATTAAAAGAAATCAGAATATGTACTCTTTCTAAGAACTGCAACAGTAGGGCTTTGAAATAATTCTAAACTGTTTCCTATCCTTTTTCTGCTTAACCAATTAATGTGGATATTTCCAAATCAACAGCATAGGTATCCCTTGGGGACCTTGGAAACACTGAAGGAAATACAAACATTCCTTAAAATGTAATAAGTATAATCTATTTTATTTCATCGTTATTAGCAGAAACAAGCTGTTCTTTATATTTCCTTCTCATTATTAAAATACACATAAAACTAAAATAGATTAAAATGTGTCCATTCGTATTTCTTCACCAATTAAAAAGTCCCTCTTGATGACTGATCAAGAAACATTTTAATCTATCCTATTAAAATAATTGATGCTTGCTGTCTGATAAGCATTTTTTTAAAAGATATTGAAAACTTCAACAATTCTTTTAAAAATCAGTAGAAAGAAAAATGCCTGATACCATTACAATTTTACTTGATGCAAAAGTGTTAAATAAGGGTAATCAACTTTGAAACCCTTACATATACAGTATGAATCCACAAGTGAAATACTTCTATGATTCCTGCAAAGCAGAGATAAGAACTAAAACCCTTCACATAAAGAGGCTATTCAAATCCCTCTGTTTAAGACCCTCGTGGCCATGATACCTTCTGTGATAGTGAATCAACATGTAGTCTTCAATGGTACTACATCTAAATGGAGGGAAGTATGCAGTGGGGCACCTCAAGATTCTGTCTTAAGCCCAGTACTCTTCAACATCTTCAAAAAGATAAGGGGATAGAAGGGGAACTCATAAAATTTGCAAGAGGTACCAAGCTTGGGTGAATAGCCAATACTTTAGAAGATAGGCTCAAGATCCAGAAGGATCTTGACAGACTTGAACACTGGGCTCTAAAATGCAATTTGGTGGTGAGAAAAGTAAGATCTTCTCTTAGACAAGAAAAACCAAATGCACAGGCATAGAATAGGTAGTATCTGATTGAAAACAGTAACTGCAAGAGGGCTCTAGATGACCTAGTGGACAGCCATTTAGGTATGACCCAGCAGTGTGTTGCAGCTATCAAAAACCCAATGTAGTCCTAGGCTGTATCAAAAGTTCATGTGAAGTATTTGTACCACTTTATACTGTCCTGGTATACTGAAACTCTGGAAAGAGTACAGAGAAGAACAACAAAGATGATTAGGGGCTTGGAGGCTACAGTGTACGATGAATAGATGTGGAAACTAGGTATGTCTATTCTACTATAGCAATAGCAATAGCTCTTAGATTTATATACCACTCCATAGTGCTTTACAGCACTCTCCGACTGGTTTACAGAGTCAGCCCCCAACAATCTGTGTCCTCATTTTACTGACCTCAAAAGAATGGAAGGCTGAGTCAACCTTGAACCGGTCAAGATCAAATTCCTGGCAGTGGGTAGAATCATCAGTCTGTAATACTTCATTCTAAACCACTGCCATGTAATTCTGTTATTCTAAACAGAATAGTGATGAAAGCATCATTCTCTCTTCCATGCCTAATCTGTCTGGATAGTTTTGAGCCAGGCCAGCATTTTAACAGAATTTTTTTTTTTTTTTTTTAAATGTTATCACATTAAGGGTGGAAGCTTTTTCAAAAAAGTACTCTAACTAATTAGTCGACTCTTTGCAGTTCTGATTCTTAGTAAAGAATTTATCAATTGCACCTGAATAATTTGTGGATCATATCTACAAACAAATAACACACAAAGATATCTTGGGGCTGAAGAATATTTTTGGGTCAAAAGAGACTTTCAAAGTTTACTTCCTTGGGAGTGGTGACCAGCTGTGACAAAAGTATGTGGGGCCAGAGGCAAAACTGAATAATTCAAAACTATTTGACACCCTTATTTCTCATACAGAGACTCTCAGACATATTTACACAAGTCCATACTTGCCAACTATCCAAATTTTATTTCCTCAATATATGTCCATCCCCCCCCCCCACTTTTCTCTCTTTCAGCACAAATACAGAACAATTGCCACTTTCTGATTCTTCAAAAGCATTTTGAGGTTCACCTATATGACCATCTTCTCCCAATTTTGGAAATCTGAAAACAAGCAAACTGTATCATAAAATAATCTCTATCCTTTCTGAAAGACCAAAAATAGATAGCAAAAATCACAATATACTTAATGTTTATTTATTTATTTATTTTGCAGCTATAGAACCAAATCCCTCAATTGACTTCATACAGAAAAGGCAAAAAAAAAACTCCTCACACACGCTCGAATTTTGATCACATGACTGCAGGAATGCTATAGAACAATCACTAAAGGAATGGTCATTAGGTTGAGGACTACCTGTACTGTCAAATCCCTTGGAGCTCTAGTATTGCAAATGGAAAAATTGAAATTTATCCATTTGAACTAAACCAGCTAGAAATAAATCACCTCAGTTGTCCAAAAAGGATGATGCTATGGCAGGGCTATCAAACTCCCAGCCTGCAGGCCAGTTTCGTCATGCGCTAGCCATGCCCATGCCCATTTTAGCAAAGGAGGGGAAAGTGTGTGTGATGTGAGTTTGAAACCCCTGTTCTATGGTAACAAAATTATGGGGCATTGATCCTGGACTGGCGCTAGTACCCCATGTAGAGGGTCCCTCTTTCACACTTTCACTAATGGAGACATTTAGAAAGTCTACTTGTCATTCGTGGCTTTCATTTCTTTGAGAGAGTAATGTTGCAAAAGATAACACCAAGAAGGCTATATTTAATTATAATATTTATTTTCCTTTTGTGTGTGTATGTGTGTGTAAAAGGAGCTCAAGGCAGCATACATAGAATTTGGATCTCCCATTTTGGTCCTTAACCATTGTACTAGCACTGGTTCTCATGTGGGGAATTAAGCTTTAAAATCCATTTTAACACTACTGCAGTTTTATAAATATAGATTACTCCATAGGGTGATGATTTTCAGAAATGGGGTCTGTAAAGCCCTTTCTTCCCATTCAGAAATGAAAAGCAAGAACTGACTTGGGTTGAGCTCAGTTTCTTCCATGGATACTTCAAAGTAGTTTTCTTAACAACAGTAGTTTGCCTTTACTTCTGTTTGGATTTATTCACAGGTAGTCCTCAGGTTACATCTATCATGAGGAGCTACCACAAAAAGAAGGAGGTCAAATTATTCTCCAAAGCACCAGAGAGCAGTTCAAGAATAGCAATAGTACTTAGACTTATATACCATTTTACAGTGCTTTACAGCCCTCTCTAAGTGGTTTACAGAGTCAGCCTATTGCCCCCAACAATCTCATTTTACCGACCTCGGAAGGATGAGTCAACCTTGAGCCTTGTGAGATTTGAAGTGCCAAATTGCAGGCAGCCGGCAGTCAGAAGTAGCCTGCAGTCCTGCACTCTAACCACTGCACCACCGCGGCTCATGTCTGGAAACTAATCAAAGAGAGAAGCAACCTAGAATTAAGGAGAAACTTCCTAACAGTGAGAACAATTAACCAGTGGAACAGCTTGCTTTCAGAAATTGTGGGTGCTCCATCACTGGAGGTTTTTAAGAAGAGACTGGACAGTCACTTATCTGAAATAGTATAGGTTCTCCTGCTCGAGCAGGGACTGGACTAGAAGACATCCAAGGTCTATTCTATTCTATTCTATTCTATTCTATTCTATTCTAATGGATTGTTCCCTATGCCATGGTTTTGCCAAAACCCAGAAGTAAAACCATCACAAAATGTTGTCACATAACCATATGATGCTGCAAATGACCATAATGTGCCTCTGTTGCCTAGCACCCAAAATGAGGTCCCATGACTGCAGTAGGGGGTGACTATTGGAACTTCAGATCCAGGTTGTACATCCCTTTTTCAGGTAAGTCATGTCAAATGGTGGCTAAGCAACTGGTCATACCTTGAGGACTACCCATATTTTGTCTTTGTATAAATCCTACATAGCTTTATGAGATCTGCTAAAGACTTTTATAAAGTCTCCATTAGCATTGTGTTATATCTTTTTTTTAAAAAAAAGTTGTTGTATGAGCGGGGTAAAGCCAAGGAATAAGGACAGAGACAGATGGGTTAAGAGGCCTTGTGTAGCCATGTTCTCCCAATGCACAGAGCTTCATAAAATGTTACTGCATCCTTTTAGCAAACTGATCATTCTAATTAGCATAGTGGAAAAAAGTCTGCCCATTTTTCAGCCATACTCATTCTATTTAATGAAGAAAAAAATTGCTTTTGGGGAGGAAAAGAATATTTTAGTGATATTTTAAGGAGATCACAGGATTAATTTAATCATGGCATTTCGTTAATATTTTGTCCTCCAATGTATAAGAAACTCCATAGCAGATTGCAATCTGCCTCTTTCCCCATGATTCAGTTAAAATTCAGAAGCAGTTCCTCCCGTGGGGATTTTTCCCATCGGGAAGTTCAGGCAACTGGTTGTAATAGAGACATACACAATCTTGTTACAAAGCTCCACCTCAGTGTGCTGTAGTAGTAAGTGCTGGGCAAGAACCCCAGAATCATAGTTCCAAGTCTGCACTCAGCCAAATTCATCACAGGATAGTTGTGGAGACACAAAAAAGACACAAAAATTATCTCTATCCTTCCTTGAGCTCCAGGCCAAAATCAAATAAAATACTTCTCCCTCTCCCTTCCTCCTTGCCCCTCCCTCCCTCCCTCTCTCTCTCTCTCTCTCTCTCTCTCTCTCTCTCTCTCTCTCCCCCTCACTCACACACACACACACACACACCAGTAACAAAGCAAGAAAACGAAGGGTTGGAACACTGTTGGCAAATGGGCAGACAGATTTCAGTGCAGCATTAAATATTACATATATTTTCATTTCTACATAATTGCACATACCCAGACAAATTGGCAGATATGCTATAGCAATACTGGAAAGGTACATTTGTACATGTCCATGGAAATAAAGACAAACCCACACAATAATGCTGAGTCCTTGCTGCTTTCGTTATGTTTCTCATCTAACAGGAAGTCCATTCCTTGAAGTCGTGCTTCAACCACAGATCCAGCAGTCTAAAGGTTAATGAACAAAGTCTCTCCCACATATGCAGAGAACAGATAATTTTCTTTAGTCCTCGTGATAAGTTGTAGGAGCTTTTGAGTGACAGATCAATTTGTCAATCAAGTACAAAATATGGAGAAAGCCTCCTCTGCATAATTCTACATTACAGATCAACTATAATCTCCCATTGTATACCATGTAGGAATGGACAGCTAAGGTTACCCAGTCCAAAAGACGACATAAAAAATCCTCTACAACCTCTCAGTGCTATGCCTTTTTGAGGTTCTATCTGAATTAAAATAATCACTGCTAAGCGAGAGAAGACGGAAGGAGAATAAGGGGAGAGATGACAGCCTTTTTTTCCCAGGAGATTTTTTTTCTAGGAAGGGTGTGAGCCTATTCATTTGATACTGAGCCATTATGTCTGTGTTTTTATTTTATAGCTGGAATTAAGTTTTTAGGTCTCAACACTAGCCTCTTGTAAACCAGCATTTCATGTGGAGGAGGGGTTCCTCTCCCCCTCCTCTTGAAAGCTGGGCTTGAACAGCGGTTCCCTTCATTTAATGTTAGCCACTTCAGTTGATTTCTTTGCTAAAACCTGAATTATGAAAATCGCCTGTCAATTATCCCAGATACCTGTGTGAAAGAATTACCCGCACATTCACAGCAAACTTTATTTTTCCCATTTTCCAGTAAAAGCTAATTCAGAATAACTCCATTTAACAGTTATTTTATGCTGAAATACTGAATACCTCAGGGAGTCTTTTAGGGATTTTAAAGTCTCATTATTTATAAATGATTCATGCTGCATTTTCAGAAAAACCTACAATTAGTGTGGGTAGTACATAGACTCCTTTGGGAAAGGTGGAGAATAAAAAGCACAACAAAATATACATGCATTATATACAAGCTTTTTAGTTTTATTGTTTTGCAGTGGACTATAAAAAGAAAAGAACTGGGATAAGGCATAGGGAGATTCTTTCCCCAACCTTTTAATGTATGTGTCAACTGACATTGTTTTGTGAAAGACCAGTCCTTTAACAATTGTTCAGCCCACAATATTCTGTGAATGTGAGTTTAACTCTGAAACTTTTGATAAAAAGTCTCATCTGAGTGTAGCAGAATCTTTACCCAGGCCTCTTTTGTGTTTGAGATACCACAACGGAAGCTGTTTTTTGAAAACACAACAAACAATACCAAAACAGGAACAACTTATTCGAAAAATAATGGACTGTGCTGAAATGAGTAAATTGACATTTGAAATTAGAGAACAAGAAGATGAGCAATTTTATAAAATACGGGACTTGTTTTATCAGTGGCTAGGGGGAAAAACTTGGAAATGAAAAATGTTTTACTCATGTTTTTTTTTAATAAATGTTTTTTAATTTTAATTTAAAACAGGTACAGCATCTTTCTTTACATCTGTAGAAAATGTGTCAATCAATTACAGATAAGTTTTGGTACATCTCCTCCACAGTCAACCAACATAACTCATATTAACTCCAGCATTATTATATATCCATTTTCATTTAACTGTAATTATTATTTAGAAATATTAATAAAAGTAATAATCTTGAACAGTACCTGCCCACACCGGTGGGAAAAGAAAAAATAAAAAAAGGGCAAATAAAAATAAAAATTAAAGTAAAAAATAAAAAATAAAAATAATACAAAAAAAGACAAAAACGACAAGAGACAAGGCAGGAAAACAAACAAAACACAGGTGTCTATTATTATAAAAAAAAGAAGTATATCAACTGGTTACAACATGCTTTGGTGCATCTCTTCCATTAACTCATATTAATTCAAATATCTTAACTCGAATATTTACCATATCAACATCATTATACCTCCAGTTTTAATTACCTATGGTTATTTAAACATCCTTCATCCTTAACTATGCCAAAGAATTAATCCATAACACATGCTGACAATTCATTTACTTATTTGTAAAATCCTCTATTATCATCAAATCCTCATGTCCTATTTTAGCTGAACATCCATAATATTTAATTATATCATATATCATAACATTTTCCCAGTATTGATTAACATTTGGTTGTATGTATTTTATTTAGTTTTTTTAATAGTGATAATTATTGTAGTTAATACTCTTTATGTACAATCTAAAAATGTTTTCTCATATCCAATTGTTAGTTATCATATCAACTCCACATTATATACATTACTATCAATATCAATTATTATTCAACTATATCTGTTACAAAAAAGAGCAATTAGGTTTAGCTAGTTTTCAATTGTATTCTTCAATCTATCAGCCAGTTCCAAATTATATATATTACTATCCATATCAGTCATTGTTCAGCTATATCTATTACACATTAAGGTAATCAGATTTAGCTAATTTTAAATTGCGTTCTTCCATCTGTCAGCTGGTGTCTCTCCAATAGCAAAATCTTCTCAAACCAATTGCCACGCGTTGGATAAATTTACCAAATGTTTTCATAAGCAAATCCAGACAAAGATATCTTCGCACCTTTGGACTCTGAATGTCAATGATGAAATAATAATGTTGTCCTGGGCTTGTAAAATTTTCCAAATTAACTTTAATTCTCAAGGGTGGATTTTCCATTCCTCCTGCACTCTGTCTCTTTAAATGAGTCTTCTTTATATCTCCCCCCCTCCTTTCTTCCTCTGAGATAGACCAGACACCATTTCTCACATTTTTCATTTGTATTTCAGGAACATTTAAACATTCAACGATCTCAGTTTTTACTTCATATTTTAAAATCAGATGATCCAAATTTCTTTCCAGCCTCTGATAAGAATCAAAAAGCTCTCTACATGCGGAAAAAAGAATCTGAAATGAAATCTTAGAGGTATTTTGAGACGCCATGATGTGTCGCAGTTAAAAATTGCAAGCTCTTTTTTCCACAGACTTCGAAGCACTTTTCTTAGTCTCTTGCAGGCTGTGCAATCTTATCTGATCGTAAACAGAGCCAAGTAATAAAGTAATAAAAATGTCAAATCGTGATGGGCTAATTAGTAGAAAATAAATTTTACGATCCACTTAGGGAGAGTCAGAGGGGGGAGGATGTCGAGGAGTTTCTTGAAGCATTTAAGAAGTAAAGTAGCCACCAGCCATAAATCCATTAAAAAAAACCAATTCGCCGCTAAATTTCCTATTCTTTGGTTTCAGTTATCTTAAGCTTTTAACGCGGACAGTGTCTCTTGGATAATAAAATCAGCTTACCAGATGACATCACTTCTACCATTCTTAGGGGCAACCTGCAGTTTCAGTTAGCACGCAGCTAATCCAGAAAGGAATTGGCACGAGGAGTTAATACCCCCCCCCAGAGACTTGCGGGTGTCTCTGAGGTCCTGGGTCTCTCCTCACCTTCACTGTCGTCTCCGGGACAGCTAGAGTTCAAAGAACCCGTCCAAAAATCCTTCGGTATAGAGGAATTTCAGGAGTAGCCTGAAACTCCATCTTCTCACTGCTAAGCCCCGCCTTCTTCCCCTAAAAAAATGTTTTACTCATGTTTTAACTGAAGGAGTTAAATGATAACACAATTACGCTGTGAAATAGATTAACAACAATACAATGAAAAACTGATACATCTATGAATTGAATAATTTAGAATTTTTTGTTTTAAAATGGATAAGGATAACAATGATTTTATGTATACTTGATAGAGGATTGGTGATATAATGTATAACCCTAAGAATATATTACAAGGATATCTTGTTGTTGATAAATAATTTTAATAAGGGAATAATTAAAAATTGGTATATATATGTAGTGACTATTTAGAATATTTTGTTGAAAAATGAAGGAATAAGATTTCTGTTTGAATGTATGATGTACAAGGACAATAATGAACATAAGCATACCAGATAGTTGATTGGGGGAATTATGCATAATTGAAAATAGTGACATACAAATATAAATGGTTGGTATTTTTTTTTCATATTGGGATTTGTGATTATATAAAGGTATACTGTTATCAAATAGACAATTAAGAATGTAAGGGAATTAGATTTATTGGGGAAAAAACAATAATACTAATTGTAATTGAACATATACTGTACAATGAAAGTGAGGTATTTAGTTATACTAGATGAAAAATCTGTGATGGTAAATGTTATTCGAGAATATGGATGTAACAACACTTGTAACCAAACGACGTGCAGTATGTGATGATGGGTTTTTTTCTTTTGTTGTGTGTGCGTGTGTGTGATGTTTGTTTAATAAAAATAAAAAATTATATTTTAAAAAAGCACACAGCAATTCAGCACAATATTTGCAACTGCAGAAGAAGGAGAAAGTATAAATCTTGTGCAATGAGTTATTAATACCTTTCCAGATGCAGGCTCTAGGCAATGGACATGTAAATCCCCTCGCACATATGTGCTAGTCGTTCCTGACTCTAGGAGGCAGTGCCAAAGAGCCAGTGCTGTCCAAAGACGTCTCCGTGATCATGTGGCCAGCATGACTAAATGTCAAAGGTAAATGGAACTGCTAGGTTGGCAGAAGCAGGGACAAGTAATGGGAGCTCACTCCATTATGTGGCGCTAGGGATTTGAACCGCCGAACTGCCGACCTTTCTGATCAACAAGCTCAGAGTCTTAGGCACTGAGACACCGCATCCCTAATGGACATGTACAGTGACATGCGATGAGCTTTATGGCTGGCGAGGCAGCAATTTTTTTAGACTTATAGACTTCAACTCCCAGAATTCCACAGCCAGGCATGCTCAGTTCCTATTTAAAGCGACAGCATTTTTCCCCCTTGCAAAATAAGTTTTCCCATTCTTTTTCTTCTCCCTCCCTTTCCTTCCTCCCTCTCTCCCTCCCTTCTCCCTCTCTCAAACAGATACACTCACACAGAGAAGTTGGATCCCTCTCTCACTCACTCACTCTCAAACAAACACAAACACAAAAGTTGTATTGGATATATTTTCCAATGGCTTGAAAGCAGCTCATCTGCCATACCTCCCCCTTCCCGTGCTGCCTTCCGATCGGAGCCTTTGATTGCAAGTGAATCACGTTGCCTTTTCAAACTTGTAATCAGTGAAGCTGGGCTTATACACTTTTATCCAGCTGTGTGTGTGTTTGAAAAGGCAACGTGGTTCTGCATGCAATCAAACTTTTTGAATTCCTCCCCACTCCCCACACACAAACCTTTTCCAGCTGTTTTAGAGAGGATTTCAACTCTGCTTTTGCCTGCCCTCATGAAAGGCCAGAGATCTGATTCAGACTGAGCTAGTTGCTCCCAGAGAACTCTTAAAAGCCTCTAAAAATGCCCTCTACAGGAGGCGAGAGAACACGTGCCTCCTTTGCATACGAAATTTTTCGCTTTTTAACCCTTGCTTAACTCTTAAAAGGCGAAAAATTGCTTATGCACAGGAGGCCCATAGTTCTCTCGCCTCCTCCTATAGTTAACACTAAGCAGACTCCAAGTCACTGTGACTTGAAATCTGGCAGCAACTACCTTGGCTTTAATTATTTTTAAAAAATTCTTTAAAATTCTTTCCTTTTCCTCATGACTGGTGAGGCCATGCCTCCCCTGCCTCTAGTGACTGCACGTCCCTGGACATGTATTATATGTTATTTTTAGCTGTATTCCATCTATATGCTTGACCCAACGTTTTTATGTGTATATCTGTCTCAGACACTTCCTTTCCTGAGCATTTATTTTGGGGTGAAGCAAAAGTGTGTGGGGGGAAGGTTTCCTCCTATCATCCTGCTGATAAGTTCCCACCCTATGATTGATTCCCAATCAAATGATCTCAATAGAGTTCTCTCAAATCACAGTTTATATCATGAAATTATCACCTCATTTTTCTTGGTTGTGAATAGTGTTGTCTTTCTAGCATACAATTACTGAACTTGGCATTTCACTATCTTTCACAGCCTTTAGCATACTGTATGCTGTAATTCCACTGCTTTAATCAAACCAGGAAGGGGAACAAAGATTTTGGAGGAATAGAGTGTCAGAGGTGGGTTGGATCATATGTTATTGTATATCTGGCATGAGTGAGACAGCTAGGATGGCAATAACATCCATGTCAATTCTTCCCTGGCACAAGTTAATCTTCACAAAGACTCAAAAGAAGCAGGACAGGTGATCCAGAAAGGTTTACGCACATCTTCTCAATCTCATATTCTCACAATGTGTTTGCTGATACCTCTGAACACTTCTTCACCAAACATTTTCTGTCATGATTTCCTATCAATTTCTCAAGAGCACTGTGAAAGTAACAGTAACAAAAATTAACAGATTAATTCTATCTTCTATATACTGTATATAAAAATGGCTATGGGTGTGTATGTTCCAGCATAACTCTGGAACACCTCAAGCAATTTCAACCAAATTTTGTACACAGATGACTTACTCTCTGCGAACAAATACTGTGGGGGTAAGACACCTTTAAAACCCGTTGGTGTGTGTGTTCTCTTAAGATACAGCCTGTTGTGCCTTAAAATGGCTTCTACTGTACTTCTGTAGAATGGCTTCTACTGTACAGCACAGTGGAATTGCCAACAGCTTCACAGTACTCCACAAGGGGGTTCCCTCTGGTAACGGAAAAATCCAACATTAAAAATTACATTTGATCTGGACATTTTCGCCCTATAAATAAATACCTCAGGGAACGGCGGGTTATTGGCTAATTTAACTATGAAATACCAGGAACCATAACAGGTTCTCAGTTAGTATGAGTAGCTGGTATGAGGCATAGTGCTCATGCTATTGGGGAAATGGCCTCTGCCCAGAAACACTACAGAATTGCTAAGTTGTCCCTTCCAAACAAACGCTCGAAGTTTTGCTACAATTCAAACCACAGGGAAGCAAATAACTAATAAAATCAATGCATCTATCGGTGTTGTAAGAAAGTACAATATTAGGGCTGATTTTGAACTGTCTCAAAACTTCTGTTTAAATGTTTCATATGAGAAATGTAGTCCTGCACAGCTGGAGGAAGACATGTTGAGAAACGTTGCATTCAGTGCTGCAAATTGACAGACTTTTACATTCAGAAAAAATGAATTTTTAAAAAAATCATTTACTAAGCTCCAATTTCAAGGCATTGTTTCTGAGTGGTTTAGAAGACATAATTTGGGCTGCCTTGAATTCATGAATAAAGGTGATATGCCAAATTATTAAGATTTGAAAAAGAGAGATTCATGAAGATTTATTTCAATATTGAACCATGGTGGTGCAGTGATTAGAAAGCAGTTCTGCTACTGCTGACTGCTGGCTGCCATCAATTTGGCAGTTCGAATCTCATCAGGCTCAAGGCTGACTCAGCCTTCCATCCTTCTGAGGTGGGTAAAATGAAGCCCCAAATTGTTGGGGGAAACATGCTGACTCTGTAAACTGCTTAGAGAGGGCTGTAAAGCAGTATGTAAGTCTAAGTGCTATTGCTATTTCCACTTCTTTAGACCTTCCTTTAAAGCAAGGCTGTCAAACTCGTGGACCAGATGCATTGTACACTGGCCACGCCCATGCCCGGTTTAGAGAAGGGGAAAAAGGTCCCTATATATCATATGATGCCATCGTGACAACATAAGTTTGACACTCTTGCTTTAAAGCTACAACTGGTCCAAATATGTAGTATGTGTTTTAAAATAAGCATCATGGCATATCTCTTCAAACAGATCTTTAAGAAGTACTCTTAATCTTGGAGTGTAGTTTTAATTTGTTAAAATTATATTTTTAGCTTGATCATTTCCTTTCATTTACCATGCAGTAAATGAAATTTACTCAGATCCATAAATAGTAATATAAGTTTAGGTATACCGCTTTTATGGCTTTGCAATAATCTACCCAGTTCTCAGAAATAGAGATGTATCTTAAATGTTCAGATTATCCAAAATATAATAGACATGAAAACATCCCACATCCCAATCTAGATGTGGAGGGATGGTATTTTTTGTTTGTTTCTTGTTTAAATCATCAAGTATAAACTAAAATTTCAGGATTCACTTTTTCAATTAAAAAGATAATTGTATAGAATCAGTGTTTCCTGGGAATGTGAAAACCTTGATGGTAATATTAATCCCCAATCTAACATTTGTGCTATTATAAATCAGCAAAATCTATTGTTGAAAGGTCCTCACTTGACTTGAACCTATATATGCCTGACATACAAGAAATTGTCAGTCTGGATGTAGCTTAAAAGTACTTGTGTGGACCTGTTATCATGAATGACTAAATAAAAAGTTTACATTTAGTCCAATATCCACAACACTTTTATTGGAAAATAGTAACACTGACTGTGAATTGTCAACTTTTGAACACATCAAATAATGAACATTAATGTGTGAGTTCATCTTCATAAGATTGCCCAAATCCTAAAAGCTTTTGAATATAACAACATTCATGTAAAGGATTTTCCACACAGAATTATACTGTCTGAAAAAGATGAGAATATTTCTAAATCTTGTGTAAAATAGGAATAAGGGAGAAATGGGGAAAGAGAGAAATTAAGGCTTATATCTGACACGTTTGTATAGATGTGGATTTATATGAACATATCATGGAAGCATTGTGAAAATTACTGCTGCAGCAATTTCCTGTGTAACCCTATATCAGTCTACTTAGAGAGAAGTCCCATAATTTTTAATGGGACATAGTTAAATGGGCAGAAAATTGAAAAATTCAATTTGAAGCAATACATTGATTAGGCTAACAGGGTTTACACAGTATAGTAAACTTGCAAAGTATATTCTGAACTTGAGTTACTTTAATACAGGTATTGACTATGAATACTGGATGTTTTTTTCTTTCCTCATAGCCAAAGCATCCACTTTTGCCATATTAGAAATGTGATATAATTATTTCACAATATTTCAGAGAACCAATAAAACTTTTAACACAAAAATCAGCTGTTCACAGAGAAGCTCAAATTAGAATAAGTAGTTTTATAACTAGAGAAGACAAATTTTATTTATTCATTATTAAAAGCGTTTCCACCCCACGTTTCACTGCAAAAGGAAAGTGCTTCAATAATGTAGAAACACAAAACACTAACTAATAATTTAAATACATTAACAAACTAAAAGCAGCACAGAGATAAAGGAAGCTGCCACATCCATGTCCACAACTTCAGCCTATATATATTGTACCACTTGCATTGTTTAATATGACTGTTGTCTACTTTTCAGCTCTTCCAGATCTCCAAAGAGACCTATTTCCTAATGCTTTCTTATCTGAAGGTACAGTCAAGCTACAATCACTAAAACCAAAAACTTGTGTAAATAGCCAGGTCAACATGGTGTCGGGGTTCCAAGTAATAGCTCCATAATAAATAGGACTCTGGGACGGTTAGATTCCTCAAAGAATTGGTTTATTGGAAATATCATATTGGCACAGGCTGGTGAAAACCAATTTTGAGTATTCCCGCGGTTTTCACCAAGTTTAAAAGTAAAAGTTTTTCCCCTTCCCCAAACAGTCAGTCACATGGTCCAATCATTGCATCATCTGGTTGACTGTCACTCCACCTCTCTCTGACCACCTGTGGAAATGTCCTTGGTTCCCAGGAGAAAGTATTTTGTTTTGGCTACAACTCCCTCTATCTCTATCCCCCCCCCCAACTCTCCAGTGTGGCACATGGATGCTAGCTAAGCTTCTACGAGAGGACATTCGATAGTAAGAGAGCTGGCATATGAAGGTCTTTCTCCATATGTTCATATAATGTACCACTTGTGACAATGGAATGTGTAGAGCTCTGTCAGCATACATATTCATAACTGCTGGGTATAAATTGTGGTTTTGAATTTGAAACTAGGACCTTGAATTTGAAGTCTAAGTACATTGAAAGCAAGTGAAGTCTCTCCAAAATTAGTGATATATAAACTTATACATAGGAAGAAATTCACCATATGAGAAAACTACAGTACAACTTCCATTTTGAAATTTTAGTTTACTGGCCATCAGTAATCCAAGTAGAATTGAGACATTGGTTATACTCATCTTGTGAGAAGTAATTAATAATACTTCATTTTCAGAAGAGACCCAAATCCTGGAAAAAAATGTTTTTCAGTGATAGACACCACTGTGTGGGATGGGGTCCCTGTAGAGATCAGCAGTGGCATTAACTCTGATGGGATTCAAAAACCTTAATGACAAATTGGAATTAGTTGATGCCCATTAAACTACCAACCAAAGTTATAATGTCAACATTATATATATATATATATATATATATATATATATATATATATAATATCAAATATATACCACTGTGAGCTTTAGCACTGTCATAGTTGCTTGGATACCAAAAGTTGGAAATCAGGAAGGAAGCTCTTGTAGAAATGAAAATATTAGCAAGAAGACATCACTTAACAGAGAAGCAAAAGAGAATTATGGTAGAGTAGCGGATCCTTTGTTTCAGTGAGTTTAACTTGTTCATTGTATTCTTACTCATTGTATCATTCTGCTCCCCGCTACCACTATACTGTGCTGCAGGAGGAGGAGGAGGATCGTTATTGTAGTCAATGATCTGTCCATAAAGACCTTATATGCATAAATTTGATATTAATTAGTCAATTAGGTAAACAGATCAGACAACTGCCATCCATCTTACATATGACATGACTAAACCTGGCCACTTAAGGCCACTTCCTCTTAAGGAAATGAAATTTAAATCTAAAAACAAAAGTTTTAAGTAAAATTGATCAGAGTGACCAGGATATTTAAGATCTGAGCATAGTAGTTGTTTGGTGCTCATAAGGTTAGCAGCTCATGGCAAGTGCCATAGTACAATGGACACTATAATAAAACATGTTTGATGGTATCAATAACTCCTTCACCACCTGGGCAAAGTCTAAATTTAAATGGAATGCCTTTGATCTCCCTTCTTAAATTGCTGATGGAAATGTTGATCCATGAAAGAGTAAAAGTCTTTCTTCATTTGGGAACTTTAATTGGGTTAACACCAAGGCATGGGAGGGGGGGCTATTTATAAATACCCCTCTGGTGAAAGTTATCAGGTCTGTTTGAATATCAATGTCCTTGAGGCATTGCTTGATTGCCTGTGTTGTAGATATTTGGCCTAACTTTCCCCTTGAATTAAGGAAATATGCCTCATATGTTTCCTTTTCTAGAATTGCCTTGGCTCAAGAGGAAATAAATGTGTATTTTAGGCACTGGATTCAAGCTTCCTAACCCCATGTCATAAGGTTGCATTTGAGAGCCAACATAGACTTCAAATAAAGTCCTAAGGAACTTAGACTATACCTTTTCCCCTGGGGCTAAATACTTCTATTGACCTTCCAAGCACCAAACAATAACAATGCCCAGATACTCAAAGTGCAGCAAGAATATACAGTGCCCCATTAGTTTTTTAGCTTTTTGAATTACATATTCCAAAATATATGTAGCTGTGGCATGAAATATAATGCCAGAATACTTGAATGACTTGACCTGCTCAAAGGGTAATGATTTAATTTCCTGGTGTGCATTTTAGAGTGCTTTGCAAACACCACCACCTTTATTTCATTGTAATTAATTTCTAGAGCTTTTGCAATACAATATTCAACCAGAGTTTGTAATGCTATTTTTAAGCCAATATGATCTGGGAGAGCAAAATTACCTGTATAGAAGAGAATTGCTATGTGCTCCTCTGCCAATTTCAGGTTGTTCAGCAGTTTTCAGCATTACATTGCACCAGGAGACCATGTACCTTTGCATTTTGCTTCATACTCTTTGGAGGAGGCAATTTATTCCAAAAGCTTATTTTCTTTCTTTTGCAGGCAGCAAAACTCACCCATTCTACCTGGGTAGTTTAGTTTGTAGTTTACACATTTATATAATAAAATAAGTTAGTCAGATTCTACACTACTCTTACTACTCTTGTAAAACTGAGAATACTTACAACCAGTTCCATAAATCTAAAGGAGAAAGAGAGACAGGGAGATCAAGGGAACAGAGACCAATTGATCACTGGGCTCATGTAAAGCATTTAATTTGGTTTCCTCATTTCAGTTTTGCAGTAGTGGAACAGAACTGTATTATCTCTTTTATGCCTAAAGCTTCTGACAATAGTTTCCTTTATTCCACTATCTGTGAGGGAAATATATGAATATCTAGCTTGTGTGTGTGTGTGTGTGTGTGAGAGAGAGAGAGAGAGAGAGAGAGGGAGGGAGGGAGGGAGGGAGGGAGGGAGGGAGGGAGGAGGGAAGGTTGAATGTATCCAACACACTTTCTTCCTCCTACCAATTTTCCTCACAATAACAACTCTGGGAGGTGAGTTGGGTCCAAAATCACCCAGCTAGTTTTCATGGCATAGGCAAGACAAGAAATTATGGTCTCCTATTTCCTAGCCTGATGCCTTAACCCCTAGACCAGAACTGACAGACATATAAAGGATTAGAGTGTTCAGTGTTTCCAAAATATTCATAGGTTTCCAAGCAGAAAACTATTGGAAATGCATGTTTTTTGAGTAAGCAAAGACCTGATATATGGGTTTGCTTTCCTGTGTCTTTCATCTAATTAACATTTCCTCAGCCAATAACAACTTGAGTTTTAACTCTGAAGATCTGTTGCCTAACAAAGCAACAGATAGTTGCGTCGGTTGTCTCAATATATACAAGGATGCCTTCACTAAATCAAGCAACCTCCAGAGTTCAACTTCCAGTATTTCCCAGGCAGGATGACCATTGCTGAGAATTCTTAGAACTGAAATCTATATATCTACGTATAGTCACGTTAGGGTAGGTTGACTTAAAGCTCTCTATAATACACCATAGATATGCGTCTTCTATTCCAAATATTATAATATTTAGCATATAGCATGAAATGTATGGAAATTTGTTGGGAATATTGGTATATGAGAATTATCAAATGGTCTTTTAATCTACATGAGGAAATTTTATTTTCCTTCCAAGTGAGAATCTTCTTCCAAATATCAATTCCCCCTATGTCTCTTATATGGAAGGATCAGCACAGTTCATTACTGGAGATGGTTTGGATTCAAATTCAGACTTAGCCATGAAGCTCTTTTTGAGATCAATCGCTTTTTTTTTTTTAAGCCTGAAGTACTCACGGTGCTGAGATGATAAAATAATAGCCCCTATAAGTACCTTCTACAGTGTTCAAAATACAAAGATAGGAAAATTACAAAATAATAAACTTCAAATTGCAAGAGATTATTATAATGACTACTAAAAATATGATGATTACAAGATCTAAATTCTTTGGAGGGCATCTGTCTTCCCTGTCACTTTGACATCTGCTCTTTGATGCTATCATGTGTTGTAATCAGCAGTTATAAAATAATGATGAAAATACCAGTCACTCTCACTTTCTCAAACATAGAGTGATAATACTTAAAATGAAGAATGGCTTTATCTTGTAAATCAAAACTGTCCAAGTGGTTAGCCCTTCCCCTCCCCCCAGAACAGAACAGTTCAAAGAATTACCGCACATTGCACATACAGTCACTTTTCAATTTATCCTAGCTTATTTCGAACTTATTTCTTTCTGGGCATCTGAGTTACTTCACAGATATTGGATTATAAGCACCATGTACCCAGTCTCAAAGACACATGATTTGTGCTAGTTCCCCCACTACCCCCATTCAATCCTGTTCGATTCTTGGAAACTGTATAGACAAGTCTCTGGTTTTTCAGAAGTGGTTTGCTACTGCCTCTTACCTAGGGCTGAGAGAAAGTGTCTGGCCCAAGTTGGCTTTGTGTCCAAGACAGAACTAGAAGTCACAGTCTCCCAATTTTTAGCCTGATTCCTTAACAATACACTAAACCTACTCTCTTATGCTGATATATAATGCCCCTAATTAATAACAAGCATTACCAGCTGCACTTTTTTTTAGTACAGCACAAAACTAATTTTATGCAAACTAGTTATTGTTCAGATTGCTATTATTGTTGTTATTATTTTTATATGTCAGAGTGATACTGGCTGTGCTATGTCATCCACTACATTGCAAGGTACAACTTAATTAATCTTGACACAAAGTAATTATTATATTGACCTGTTGAGGCAAAACTAAATGCAAAATTATTCATTTTGATTAAGCATGTCAAACATTTAGAAAAACAAAATGTCCTCCTTCCTTATTTAAGCCATATTCTTAAAGAGATCTTGTTAAAGTCCTCCATCTAATAGCATGCATTCCTACCATTAACTGTTATACTACCTTCTTCAGATATATAAATTCAAAGAATCATGATTCCATTTAGTTTTATAGTATTCTATAGCTGATCATTCTTCTCACTTTGCCAGGACAATTGCGTGATGTATTGAATTGGAGGTGATTCAAATCAACTTTTCCTAGATCTATGTCCAACTATGTGTGTGACAAACATTTCTCGGGTTATTTCAAAATCCAGGGACATCAATACAGATATTATTGCAAAATCTTAAGTAGGGAAAATCATAAGTCAGGGGTACCTTATACTCTTGGTAGAAAATGTGCATTGTAGCATTGAATAGGTTTTGAGCAACACCCTAACCAGTGCTACATTTATATACAGAGTGGTATGGCATATCTCATGATACCAAAACATGATAGCCAAGGTTGTAATTCATGATGCACCATCACCGCTTGATTGAACAGTGGTGAGGTCATAGACAAACCCAGCAGATGGTCTAACCAAAGGTATTTATCTTCCCATAGGTGCATCATTCTTATGGCTTATGGATGTTTGTGAAATTTTTATCCACATTTTATTTCAGGGGCACATTGATACAGTCTTTTGTTGAGTAAATCCTCAAACTTGACTCAAAATACCTATGCATTGATAAATGATACCACTATGGATTGCTTAAAGAACAAACTGTTGAAATTACTAATGCAAAGTTTCAGATCACACAGTTATGAAACTCAGTGGAAGGCCATCGACAATTTCTGTGTCTTCACCTAACCTATTTTAAATGTTATTGTGGGGAACAATCTTTTGGCTTCCCCACACACAGCAAAATTATGTTGACTTTATATTTTCCCATCTTGGAGCATCAATACAGTCAGAAAATGGAAAACAGAGATAAAAAGTGAAGCAGAAGAGTAGGATATACTCAAGTCCATAACCCTTTCAGTTCACTACACAAGTCAGCTGTGGATTCATGATTTCAGTCTTGGCAGCTCTTGACAACTTTCTCTTTTTGTTTCAATACCAGGGTATCACTTTATTCACTTTCACACTTGTGCTGACATTTTTGAAATAGTTTGTTTCAAGAAAGATTTGTAGAGAAAGAGTGAGAAAGATCAGCCTTAAACAATTAGGTTATACTGCAGACTCTGCTGGAGTAAGAACAAATCAAATTGCTTGTCTGTCACCACTTTCACCATTAACTGCACCCACAATGACCCTGAAGGCTGCAGTTTACCTTCTTAACAAAGGTTGTGAGGTCCTCAATTCCCAACCCCTAAATGACTGCATTTCACATGATCAGATCTTTTTCTTTTCTTTTTCTTGTAGCAGTTCTCAAAGTTTATAATAACCTGACACCTTGCTTTGTGCAAAAGCTTCTCAGAGCTGCAGCACGTGGCTGGCCCTAACCCAGTGATGAAGAAGACACATTAGCCTCACTTATTGATCATTTCCCATATGTTCACTAAAAAGCAATTCCAATGCCAGCTGCATAGCCATGACAGTCTCTTTTCAATGTGGTGTCCTTAAAGGTAGGCATGAAACTCAGTCTGCCAGCCACCAATAGCATAAGTGGAACAAGGGCAGATGTTGTCTTCTTGTAGTTACAGGAGAACTTACCTTATCCTGAGAGAAACAATTGACCCCTCTAGCTCAGTTATCTTTCTAATGGCCTACAGCCATTCTCCAGAACTTTGAATAATACAATTGTCTTTAGTCTGATCTTAAGATCCCAGATATTAGCCTTATGACCTTTAGCATGCAAATCCATTGCCATGATATGTCATGATCCAGTCACTTTTATTTCAGGTATACATTCCCTCTCAGTGTGGTCTACAGATAGCTCCTGCTTCCACCCACCCACCTTCAATCATGCTGAGGCTGCAAAATGTTCAGATTTGCCAGAGGAGTCTTTCTTCTTCTTTTTTCTGTAAATCGGAAGAAAACTAGGAATGCCGCAACTTAAAACTGAATTAACTTATTTGTTTAATTGCAAAATGTCCCCATCCTTGTCAGGATGTTAAAGAGAGCGATGAAAAGGGGATTTCAATTAGCTCTACACAAATATTTATTGTTTAGATGTATATTCTTCCTTTTGTTCAGAAAGACCATGTGCATAGTTTTCCCTGTTCCCATTTTTCTCCACAACAGCAACCTCATGAGATAGGTTGACCTTTGAGGCAGAGCAACTGCCTCCAAACCACATATTGAGCTTGCCATTGGCTGAGAGGGACAGTGCCAGTCCAACACCTTAATCACTATCCCACATTTGCTCTTGGAAATGCAGAAATATTTTCTTGGGAATCTGGGGACTTTTGTATGCAAAGCATGTATTATACCATTGACATCTCATCTTTTTTAGACTGGTACACGAGCTCTGTCCTAGGAAAATTTCACTACTTGTTCCCACTTAATATTCAACATGCAAAAGGACAGGGCAAACTCAAGTCATTTCCACACTATCATCGCTTTTACTCCTTAATCCTTTAAAAGCAGTTTGAAGATGACTGAGAAGGACAGAGAACACTGCAAAGAGAAATAAAATAACTTGCTTTCCACATTTTTCCCTCCACCTGTTTAATTATGTCCTTATGTTCTGTCCTTTGGTTGTATACAAAAAAAGTGGTTCCTATGAAAATGGGTTGCAAAACCTTCAATTTTTCATCTTGAAAGAGTTGACGCTTATGAGCTGGAAGAATGAAACAGGAGTACCTGCAAATATATATATATTGGCTCTGTGTGTGTGTGTGTGTGTGTAGGTTGGCCTTTGAGGAAGTGTATGTATGTGTGAGTGTATATGGCTACAATTGTAGTAATAACCAACAAACACACTTATCACCCTGATTACATCCACATAGGCATACACATGTATGCAAATAATCTGTCAAGAGATAGTGCACACACAAGTCATGTTACTTTGTTAAAGAGAAAAAAATGGAGATGCCTCCTGCTGGTAAATTTTATTCTTAATGGAACAGAACATTTTTAAGGAAGATGAGACAACAAGTGGTCCTTTGGGTCATTGTTTCAGATGTGTTTTCTCATCAGATTTTTCAATGCCTTCAATAAAGGCACAGCTTCTAATATACTGCCTTTGCTGAAAAGGTTCTTAAAAATTCAGAGGGATATTCAAAGATGTATCTGCTTAGGAAATTGCCCATATTGAAGTGTATGGCACAGTCGAACATCAGGAGTTGATCACGTGAAATGTTTTATGACATTTTGCATTGTGCCATAAAATATTCCATGTTTATTTTTTATGTTATAAAATGTTTGGTAAAATTTGCCAAATTTCAATTCCATGGGAGTCATGGGTCCCAAATTTTGGTCATTACACATTCTGTAAATTAGCTCATTTGGTTTAAACATTGTTTTCCTGTAATGCACCATTTCCCCTAGTTAAAGATTATATACAAATGAGAGACTTTTAATAGTATATTAACATACCTGTCTTTGATCTAAGTGCTTGATTTGTTTGTGTTCCTGCCAGGAAGGGAAAAAAGCAAACACAAAAAACAAAACTCTCAGTAAGATATCAGACAAAATCTCAGAGCATCTTCAATTTTAATCTGACTGATATATTGGTAGACCTAAGAACTGTGTGTTTTAAAATACAGTGTTTGGGAGATCAGTTGCCAGAACTCCTGGATTCAAAGGTTTAACAAATGTTCTGAAATGCCTACAGACTGACTCAGTCAGTAAATACAATCGGAAAGTGAATATGCAATAGATGCAAACCTCACTGAGGCTAAGACAGGCTTATAGGTGTCAAATTTCTGCACCGTAGCATTATGAATTTGCTCATTTCACTTTAAAAAAGGAAGAGATAATAACAGGGAGGATGTCTTTGCACTGAGAATGCAAAGCCAGTCACAACGTGCATAAAGTTTTGCATTAATTCTGACTCTGTGATCTTTTTTTTTAAAATTCAAACATTTCTCCAGATCAGCCTCCTTACCCATAAGTAAGCATTCCACAGAGACACCTATAGGGAAAGCTGTGGTCCTTAGCTTAGAGTTCTACAAAACATCCTATTTGAACAAAATGTTCAGAGCTATTATTCTTATTAGAAGGCTACAGGGATGAAAAAGTCAGTATGCTGTCCAAACTTTGAAGGGTGGGGGCTAGAAAGAGAAATAGGGTTGAATGAGGGAGAGAAAAGGGCAGACTAGACTGTGCCCTGACATTCACACTCAACTGACAGAAACTTTGTCAAAGCCTAAAAAAAGGACCCCTATCTTTATTTATTTATTTTTATATTTATTTATTTATTGTAATTCTAAATCCCTAACACTCTGCAACAATGTCACATTTTAATGTAATATCATCTCCTCTGATGCATATTCATGAAATAAAAATCTTGGCAGTGGCACAAGGAAAGGGGGATGAAGTGTGTTTGGCGGAGTGCGTCACGTTTCCAGACCAGCGGATTTTTTGATTAAAGTCCCTTATCCGTTTTATCATGCATATCCATTCTCTGATTAAAGTGATCTGGAGCTGACACTCACAATGTCAGTATGCACTGAGACCCTTCACACAAAACATGGTTAGAATTTATATCCTTAAAATAAAAGGGGGAGAGGGAAGAGATACAGAGAGAGGGAGAGAGAGGGAGAAGTGAATAATCTGCAGCTTAACTTCAACATATAGATGTATAGATATGCACTGAAATAATGTTTTCAGCTAAACAGAATTTGTTATTCTCTCATCTCAACACATTTTTTTTCAGAAGAGAGAACATCTGAAAAAATTATTAAGAATTAGAATACTAATGAATATTTGCATCACTTTGCTGTTGCTCTGTACATTTGTTCCCTGTTCCTTTCAAAATTATAATCCTATGCATGCTGAATGCTTACTTCTTAGGAAATGTGCACAAAATCAGGATGCAAGTCTTTTGAAGCGTTGAATACAAAGAAAATACAGTTTTGAAGAAAGGAGAAGATTCTTCACTTAGTATTTGACTTCCTAATGGCCCTTGTTCTGATATTACAGCCTTTCTCAACAAATGGTAGAATGAAATTTTAAATTAACTACAGAATTTAACAGGTTTCAATATCACTTATAGATATAATTAAAATGGATGGATCTATGTTGTGTATAATAAATAACACCTTCTAACATCCCATATTTAAAATATACAGCCAAATATTTTTCCCTTAGGTTACTCAATGTCCACCCCCAAATTCCTCCAAACTCAAGCTTGGCTGGAGTTTTTCAAGTTTTTCATGAGTTGCTTTTTCTTTCAAATGTAGGGAATAGAGGGGGGGGGTATGTGTGCTGTGTCTCTGACAAATTCTTTACCTTCATTGTTAATTGCAGCCCTCCATATTTATTTATTTATTTCTCTTGATGTTTGAGAGAATAAGATGGTTGGTCTCTCCACACATCAGCCTTAGTGAAGCCTCCAAACCAGTGTCTACATTTCCTGCATCAGATGAAGAAACCACATCTTTCTCCTTCTGTCCTGGCCACTTTTTACAGAGGCACGATTTAGAGAGTTTTAACAATCTGCATCATTGTTAGTTTGGTGGCAGCAGTGCCTCAGATAGAAAGTCGAGGTGGCACAGTGGTTAGAGTGCAGTACTGCAGGCCACTTCAGCTGACTGCTAGCTGCAGTTCGGCGGTTCAAATCTCACCGGCTCAAGGTTGACTCAGCCTTCCATCCTTCCGAGGTGGGTGAAATAAGGACCCAGACTGTGGGGGCAATATGCTGGCTCTGTAAACCGCTTAGAGAGGGCTGAAAGCCCTATGAAGTGGTATATAAGTCTAACTGCTATTGCTATTGCTAAAGTCCATACAGAGTGTGGTAAGGATAGCTGAGAAGATTATAGGAAGCTCGCTTCCTGTTATTTAAAATTACACAGAAAAATGTAAGAGAAAGGCAGGCAGGCAGGCAGGCAGGCAGGCAAGAAGGAAGGAAGGAAGGAAGGAAGGAAGGAAGGAAGGAAGGAAGGAAGGAAGGAAGGAAGGAAGGAAGGAAGGAAGGAACATTTCATCAATGTACAGTATACTGTACTTTTAAAAAATTACATGTAGGAAATATATTTATCTAAATATATATTGTAATTTAGGCTAAAACAGTATCTAGGAGAATGTTTTGTTTAAAACTATATGCAACAGAAAACATTACACATTAAACTCTATCTGCATGGAAAATAATGAGCAAAAATAGGTAGAGATAGAAATCACATTTTAATTGATCAACCCATGTCTATTTTTCATCCTGGTATTTAATAATGTATCATATATTCCTAGTATTTAACAATGAGAGTGTTGTGGGGAAAATAAGATGAGAAAGTGTTAGGCATGTTCACTACCTTGAATTATTTATAAAAATAATAAAGAAAATAAAAGATGAGTTGAGTTGAGTTGAGGAGAAGAGAAGAGAAGAGAAGAGAAGAGAAGACTCCATATAACTTAAAGTGCTGAAATTCAGTGAGAATTAGGATGCATTTTGGATATTTATAAGTCTGCGGTATTTTTTTTAATGGAATATTAATTATCTGTAAAAAAAACTACTTGTAGAGTTAAAATATCTCATATTAATAAATAAATGGTGGTCAGTCTTAAAGAATAATGGATATGTTTCTTATAAGCTTAAAATGAGACTAATTCAACAATATTTTGTTTACATTTATTGGATACTCCCAATAATGTTTTAAAAGGGCTTGCTATTAATTTCACTATGCTAAAAGTGTAAAATCAGTGGAAATACATGAATTCATGGGATTGTCTTTTTTTTTTGTTTAATGTCCCTAAATATGTTAATATGGTGTTGCAAAGATTCATAAAGTTTAAAGGTTTGAAAGTATTTCTGATTGCAGATCCACTATGTGGAGCTTTATCATTACATAAAAGTTTATGGATTTATCAAGCAGCAAAAGAGATTACTCTTCAATGTAGGAAAGACAGCTCAAACCTAGATTTACAATCTTGGATCACCAATAAATGTTGGCTTTCTGTTTCTGAGCTGGCTGTCTAGTAGTGTAATGGAAAGTTTGATCAATATTATCTCATGTGGTCAGAGGTTAATGAACTCTTTAAAAATTAGTCTGAATGATTTCTTATGTTATAGTATGGTTTTTATTATTTGGGGGGGGGGGACAAGACTTTTCAGTGACTATTGAACACATCCCTCCTTAGCTCAAAGTTGACCTAAAGACCAGGGCAAACTTTAACCAGGGACCAGCTTGGAAATCTAATGGTAGACTATGTGACTAAGCAAAGTATTCACAGCTTCTATAACACAGCATATTATAGCATGCTCATATATTCCAGTTACCTCGCTTTTTGAAACACAAATGGAATTTGGAATATTGCCATTTGAAATTAAAGGGACTTCTTAATTATTCCAATACAATTTTTCCTAATTTATATCTACATGCATCTATACTTTATTGCAAACAAGAGCAGTGGAGCGATTTATTGCTTCTGGTTTGAATTCCTAACATGTGGGCTTTCTAGTCTTGTCAGAATTATGTTCTTCTCACTACTTTTTATGTTTTACATTTGCCAGTTCTGCCAAATCTGGAGAACTCAACCACAGTCAATCTAAACTAGAAACATAGGCACTACAGTTATTTGTATTTATATCAATGGAATAAAATATCAGCAATTCTTCAATTGAAGAATTGAATAATTCTTTAATGATGAAGAATTCAATTAGGCTGATATTTTAAACAGACTCATATAATTCATACTTCCAAGGTCACACCTAGATTTATCCACAATCATTCTGATTGCACACTTTATAATTCATTGTCTCTTTGCTTAAAAATGTAATTTAAAACTTTGAACATTTAAGAAAATTATGCACATAATTTTCAAAAAGAAATTTAGATATTCAGGAGTTTTTTAAAAAAAAATCAAATTGCTGAATTTGAATGAAACATTCAAATGAATGTTTTTGAATCCATTTCTAATAGATGACATCTTGAAACCTCTGGAGCCAGGACCTTTCATTAGGACAATCTTTTTTATTTTTATTTTTTTTAATATTTTTATTTTCCATTTTTTCATTTTCATACACTCACATGTATACTGTGCATAGCCAATGCCATACAACATTAAACAATAATCGCAGCAATTCCTCTTGTCAACAATACCCCAAAAAAATAGAAACCCAATATACCTCTTCCACTCTCCATACACCTCTTTCTTCCACCCCCTCCAACTTTCTATCCTCCCTCCATCATCCTCTTCTAGCCTACTTCCCCTCCCCCTCTACCACTCCTCTCTCCCGATCCACTCCCTCCCTTCCTTCTCACCTTCCCTCCCACCCTCTCTCCCATCCCTCTCTACCCATCTTTCTTCTATCCCACTCCTCCTCCCCTTGGTGTATTTCCACTATATGTCAATATACTTAACTTATCCTATATTTACAGAGAAATTAGAGAAAAACAGTATACATGTGAAGTCACATTGCATTGAGAACTAACACATCGTGTCTAAAGGCTAGACATTAGTGTTGTGTATTGAAGAAAGTCCTCGCTGTTACGAATGACAGCTCGGAAGCAGCCAGGTGCGTCTTAGCCAATCAGACGTGCCTGTCAGTTGCCGAGCTGTCATCAGCGCGAGCTGTAACACGAGCCAGGTGATTGCAGTATAAAAGGCAAGCCGTTTAAACAGTTAACTGTCTTGTTAAAGCAACAACCTTGTTGATTGCTCTATTGTTTCAGCTGTTCCTGCAGCCGCCCAGCCGGCTTCATTTAATACATTGTTGCGAGTTTTGTTACACTACTTCAGCTACTGAATAAAAGGTTACAGTGTTTTAAAGGACCTGCCTGGTTTTTTCAGTTATAATACTGGCGACGAAGACTGGGGACCTGTAACCTGAAGAAAATCAACTGCAATTTTCTTCTCTCAGTTGTTTAGAGTTCTCCTCACCGTCATGGCTGGTATGCCTACTTTTGCACCTTTTGGAGTCGGAGGTGAGACTTGGGAAGCATTCCTGGAAAGGTTTGAGTGCTTCCTGATCGCAAATAACCGCCAGGGTTATTCTCAAGCGCGAAAGTGCGGATTTTTTCTTACAGCTTGCGGTCCGGAAATGTTTGCAACTGCAAGGTCTTTTGCCGCCCCAAGAGCGGTTTATGACCTCTCGTGGCAAGAGCTCACAGATGGGCTTCAGGCTTACTATGCCCCTACCCCCTCCCAAATAGCAAGACGTTTTGCTTACCGCAGGCGCGTCCAAAAGCCTGCAGAGAATGTCAATCAGTTTTTGCAAGCTTTAAGAGTTGCTGCAGCACAGTGCGATTTCCCTGACTTAGAGGCTAATCTTGCAGAACAATTTGTCTGTGGATTAAAAGACATTTTCCTCAGACGCCGGCTTTTGGGCAAGCCTAAAGTCACGTTAGTTTATGCCATAGATGAGGCTCGTGTTGCGGAGTTGGCAGATTCATCATCCAGCGAGATAGAACGTTACCTCGCGCAGATGACAGTTGCTGGCAGTTTACCAACGGGTCAAGCCTCAACTGCCTTGGTTCCTCCTCCACTACAACAGCCAACGTACATCACCAATTTAATTGATGAGCTTGCCCCTCTTCCAGACTATTTACTTAATTTACAGGTGGACAGGATTGGGGCACAGCCCCGCAGACAGCAACCGCGTCAGCAGCAGTCTATCAGCCGTCCACTTTCTAATTCAAATGCCTGTTTTAGCTGCGGTGGTCCGCATGCCAGGGCTTCCTGCCCCTTTAAGGCTGCAGAGTGCCGCCGTTGCGGAAAAAAAAGGACATTTGGCCAAAGTTTGTAGAGCTGCTCAGCCTGCTACAGCTGCATCGTCTGCTCCTCCACCTCCTTATGGGGCAGCTGCTTCAAACAGAAGTCCTCAGCCCCGCGCGTCTGCTCAGCGACAGGATAATTGCTTCAACGTCAAGCAAGCTGGCCTGCCACTTCCTGATGTCTCCATCAATTCTTCCTCAGAGGGTACGAACAAGATAATTGTCACTCCATTGATCGAAGGTCAACCTTGCAACATGGAAGTAGACTCTGGAGCTTCCAAATCCTTGTTATCGTGGGACAAATTTTCTCTTTTGTGCCCCCATGTTAAACGCTGTCACCTTTCTCCTCCTGACTCTATCTTAAAGGACTATCAGGGGTCTAGCATTTCTATTGTTGGTTCCTATAATGTCAGAGTTTCTTATGGGCAGCATTGTACAACTTTGCCTGTTTTAATTGTGCTTAAGCCCTTGCCATCCATTCTAGGTTTGGATTGGTTCAGCCCACTGGGTCTCTCAATACATGGAATTCATTCCATGACAGACACTTCTGCTGATGTGGCATTAGTTTTGTCAGATTACGCTGACATTTTTGATGGCCAGCTGGGCCGGTACAAGGGTAACCCTATCTCTCTCAACTTGGATCCCCAGGTTGCTCCCATCAGACTGAAGGCCCGCAGGGTGCCTTTTGCTTTAAGGCCCAAGGTTGAAGCCGAGCTCGACAAGCTCGTGGCACAGGGCATACTGGAGCCAGTCGACCATTCACCGTGGGAGACCCCAATTGTCATTCCAGTGAAGCCCGACGGCTCCATTAGGGTCTGTGCCGACTACAAATCCACCATCAACCTCGCCTTGCAAGCAAACCCATATCCAGTCCCTGTTGTACAACATCTGCTCCATTCCCTGGGGCAGGGTTGTATTTTTGCCAAACTGGATATGGCGCAAGCCTACCAGCAGCTTCCTGTGGATGACGATGCGGCGGCTGCCCAAACCATCGTCACCCACCGGGGGGCTTTCCGTTGTCGCCGCCTACAATTTGGCATATCCGTTGCCCCGGGGATTTTCCAGAGTCTCATGGAGCGGTTGCTCCATGGGCTTCCAGGAGTGGTACCATATTTTGATGACGTCCTGATCGCTGCAAACAGCCGATCAGACCTCATCAAAGTTCTAAGGAAAGTCCTCGACCGTTTCAGGGGCGCGGGACTTAAATTGAAACGCAGCAAGTGTTTCTTTGCTGTTCCCCAAGTGGAATTTCTGGGCTTCACAATTGACGCCCAGGGAATTCACCCTACCCCTTCAAAATTGGCAGCTATCAGGGACGCACCTGCTCCAACTTCCAAGGCGCAGTTACAATCGTTCCTGGGGCTTTTAAATTTTTATGCACCTTTCATTCCACACAAGGCATCACTGGCCGAGCCCCTGCATCGGTTGCTGGACCGATCAGCGCCTTGGCAATGGGGCAGCCGCGAAGCACAAGCGTTCGCAGCTGTCAAATCCCTGCTGACGTCAGATGCAGTCTTAGTCCAATACAGTGACAAGATGCCTCTGACTCTAGCATGTGATGCCTCGCCCGTGGGTTTGGGAGCCGTTCTGAGCCATGTCCTGCCCAATGGTTCAGAAGCTCCCATAGCTTTTTACTCCCGGACACTGACATCAGCAGAAAGGAATTACAGCCAAATTGACAAGGAGGCTCTAGCTGCAGTGTCAGGAATTAAAAAATTCCACGATTACTTATACGGGCGGCATTTCACCTTGTTTACAGACCATAAGCCACTCCTTGGGCTTTTGGCAGGTGATAAGCCGACCCCTCCTATTCTATCCCCAAGAATGACACGATGGACGGAATTCTTAGCTGCGTACTCCTACGCCTTACGATACCGTCCAGGCAAGCAGATAGGGCATGCAGATGCCCTGAGTCGCTGCCCACTTCCATTGAAGGAAGTTAAACCAGTTCCTTGCCTTTCAGTTTTGGCAATTGCAGAGCTAGAATTGCCTTTGTCTGCTACAGACATAGCAGCCCACTCTCGGTCTGACCCTACTTTGGCAAAACTTCTTACTTGGGTCCTGAGAGGTTGGCCTTCTGGTACATTACCACCTCAATTCAAACATTTTAAAAACAGACAAGCAGAGCTTTCAATTCATTCCGGCTGCCTGTTGTGGGGCGACCGTGTGGTTATCCCAACGGTCCTGCAACAACAGATTTTGCAACGCCTTCATGAAAGTCATCCTGGGGTCAGTAGAATGAAAGCTCTTGCTCGCAGTTTTGTTTGGTGGCCAGGGTTAGATGCCGACATTGAAGCCTGGGTTGCCAAATGTGAGACATGCCAACAGTCTCGGCCTTCTCCTCCTTCCTCTCCCTCCCGGGAATGGGAGATGCCTCGAGGGCCTTGGTCTAGGTTACATATTGATTTCGCTGGTCCATTCCATGGGCAGGTTTTCCTTATAGTTGTGGATGCGTACTCTCGATGGGTGGAAGTATTGCTAATGCACTCCACCACATCTGACAGCACGGTGCGAGCTTTGCGACGGTTGTTCGCAACCCATGGGTTGCCAGACACAGTGGTGTCTGACAACGGCCCGCAATTTACAGCCACAACTTTTCAAACTTTCCTGGCTGAACTAGGGATACGACATGCGCTGGTTGCCCCTTACCACCCGGCAAGCAATGGCCGAGCGGAAAGGGCGGTTAGATCGGCCAAGGAGGCTTTGGGCCGGCTAAACCGTGGTGACTGGCAGGCTAGGGTGGATGCTTACTTATTGGCACAGCATTCCACACCTTGCCCTCTGACACAGAAGAGCCCCGCGGAGATGTTGATGGGCAGGCGCCTGCGGACCACCCTGGATAGATTGCATCCCGTCTATTCAGGAATTCAGTCTGGCAACCTGGGGCCTCCAACCCCATCCCGTTCTTTCCAACTGGGGGATCTAGTTTGGGCTAGAAATTATGGAGGGGACTTGAGATGGGTTCCAGCAGTTATATCACAAATAACAGGACCCGTTTCCTATAGGGTTGACTTATCCGATGGATCCTCATGGCGAAGACACCTGGATCAATTGAGGAAACGGAAGACAGCAGCCGTAGCTTCTCAATCGGATGTTCAAGGGTTTCAACTGCAAGTTCAACAAAATCTAGCTGGTGTAAATGCTCCTCCCATTCCAAGGGTTCCAGATCCTTATATATATAGCCCAAAACCCTCAGAGGCAGACTACCAGCCTCATGCCCCTCCAGCATCATCTGCCACCATGTCTCATCCACACACTTCACCTTTTAGTTATGCAATTCCTCCACAATTACCACAAGGACATCGTTGCCAGGATCCGCCTGCAATAGAATTAAGGCGGTCTGAGCGAATCCGTCGTTCCCCTGCTTATTTAAAAGACTACGCGTGCTTGCGCACAGCTGGGGGGGAAGAAGTGTTGTGTATTGAAGAAAGTCCTCGCTGTTACGAATGACAGCTCGGAAGCAGCCAGGTGCGTCTTAGCCAATCAGACGTGCCTGTCAGTTGCCGAGCTGTCATCAGCGCGAGCTGTAACACGAGCCAGGTGATTGCAGTATAAAAGGCAAGCCGTTTAAACAGTTAACTGTCTTGTTAAAGCAACAACCTTGTTGATTGCTCTATTGTTTCAGCTGTTCCTGCAGCCGCCCAGCCGGCTTCATTTAATACATTGTTGCGAGTTTTGTTACACTACTTCAGCTACTGAATAAAAGGTTACAGTGTTTTAAAGGACCTGCCTGGTTTTTTCAGTTATAATAATTAGGACAATCTTAAGGACACTACAAGTGTAGATCTAGTCCAAGATGTTCCTAGACACAAGATTATTCACAAAAAGATGTAACATTCCACAATTTCCTGGGCAATAACTGACAATTCTATTAAATTATGTGGCGCTACTCTTCTTTTTGTATGTATGTGTGGGTATGTGTAAGTGTATGAATGCAAATGCATGTGTTTAAAAAATCACTATAAATAGCACAGCAAGGCAGGAGATAGTCATTTCATTCTATTTGCTCAATAGATTAATGCTTTTCAGAATGATATGTTAAGACAAACTTATCTGCAGAAAGAACATATCTAACTGCCCATCAAAATCCATCCTGAAAGAGCTGCATTTCAGAAAGGAAGAAAAATGATGCATAATTGTGGAATGATGGAAGAAACAAGTGAACACACCAGGAAAAAAAATCTTGCTGAAATGCTTTTGCAGCTGTTATATATGTAAGCATAAGCACATGCTTGTTGGAAGTTTTATCAAAAGCAACAAATCTCTAATCCAACATTCCCTGGAAGGCTACCCCACTGCCCAGGGATATATTAGAACAGTGATTCTCAACCTGTGGTCCTCAGACCCATGGGGGAGCCACAATGTCATCAAAAGGGGTCCACAAAGACATGGATAAATGTTGTGATTTAAATCTTGAATTAAGTCTTGGGAGTCTGTGGCAATGGGCTGCGGCAACGAAAGTTATTTAAAAGGGATCTGTAGTGAAGAAAAGGTTGAGAACCATTGTATTAGGAGTTTTCCCAAAACAGAAAAAGAAAAAGGGTTCCCTTTTGAAGGTGGAAACCCAATTTTAGAACTTCCTTCTAGATGTCAGACACATCCCAGAGGCCAGTATTTCTTCAGCAGTGGAATATTGGACTGATGTCTGATAGAGGGAAAGGATGCATCACCAGTTCTTCTTCTAAAAATGCTGCTAGGAAAATAAGTGGGATGGGTGCTTTGTTTTCTTTTGTATATAAGAGATCAAATGAAAGTGGGAAGTGAACTAAGTACAGACCATTAAAAACCCTTGCCCCTTTTCAGTTAACTTTGGTGAAAGGAGCCTCAGTGGCACAGTGGTTAGAGTGCAGTACTGCAGACTACTTCTGCTGACTGCCAGGTGCCTGGCAGATCAAATCTCATCATGCTGAAGTTTGACTCAGACTTCCATCCTTCTGAAGTCAGTAAAATGAAGACCCAGATTGTTGGTGGCAATATGCTGACTCTGTAAACTGCTTAGAGAGGGCTGTACAAGCATTGTGAAGTGGAATATAAGTGCTATTGCCATTGCTATCAGAACTGTGTACAGCTTTGTCTGACATGTTTCATGAAGGACCAAGAAGGATGAATTATTTCTTTTTATTTGATTTTCAAATATTGCAGGAGGTACACTCAGTTGACCCTTGCAATTTCCAATTAGTTGGGCTAATCAGTGGAATGACTTTGGAAGATAAGAGTAGGATGTCAACTCGGCATCAGTGCAGCTTCAATTTTGGCACTATCTTGCACCCCATATTCTTCTGGAATGCTGTGGTGAGTTGCTCTCCATTTGCAGGGCTGAGAAAGCACTTTCCCTGACAGCCACAGTGAGTTCAATATTGTCATGTCAAGTTGTTTTGCTTTCCCCACTTTGCTTTTTCATTGACTCTTCACACTTGTCAAATGCATTGGGGTTTTAACTGAGTTATCATGTGTTCTTTTGTATGTGTGCTGTGTATTAACTGCAGTGATGTTATGTTGTTGGTGACAGCTTGGGCCTGTCACCAACAACACTGTGGGATGGGGAATGAGGGGAGGCTGGGTGTGAACTTGGATAGCATACACTTCAGACAGAATTCAGAACCAAGGTGGATGGAGCTGTTCCTCTGAAATATTTTCGTAAGTGAATATCAAACATATCCAGGTTGAAGAGTAGACTCTTTCTGTCTCTGGGCATCTCCATACAACAGTGGACTACTTGTGAGGATCTGCAAAGCTTAGTTTAGTTGTGTGCATTCTGCAGTCACACTCTGCTTCTGACAATTCCCCATAAAAGTATTTTTCCAATCATGTAGGTTTTAAAAAAAAAAATGAACAAGATTGAAGTAGCATCAAAGAGCACTGACAGCCTGTCCTCTCCTGGTAAGAATTATTTGGAGATTATTCAACCCATGGAGACTGCCAGATGCTAAAGCATGGACCGCACCTCAGGGTTGTTGCAACCGGCATCTTATCCTCCACTTATCCTGTATCAGTAAATGTGGGTGATAGAATGCAACCCCTAAAATAGTAAAAGAAAAATGAATCATAAAACCATCTAGATAAAAGTAGATCTTGAACAGAATCAGCGTTGTTGAGAATGAAACATTTGAGTAACTAAACAGATCTTCACCTCCAGCATTGCTGGAATTCAGCATTGGTGTAATGATCCTTATTTAACCAATTATATCCTTCTGATCTGAACCAAAGGGAGACCTAATAAATTAAGTGAATTTTGAGAAAAATATGTGAAATAATGGTATCTTCTTTTCACAGTAATCCAAAACCTCTCATTTTTACTCTGTATAACTAAAGGCTTTGTTACTGATGGCTAAGGCTCACCTCTCATATATGACATAGGTACTGTCCCGCATTTCCATTGCTTTAGATGACAACTAACATAAAAAGCTACATAATTTGTTTTATTAAAACATAAGGCTGCTCCCAAGTAATTCATCTGAGACCGGGATATCTGTGAAACCTGAAGCTGTGATCCTTATCATAATTACCTGGATGTATATTCTGCTAAATTCTTTATGAATAAATTGTGGTCTAGGGCTCACTTTATTATTTTCAGCAAAGGGTTGCTGGAGAAAAAGGGAAGCTGGGTTATAAATCCTGTTTTAGTGTTTTGCTATTTATGCAAATTTTCAAATAGAAAGGCATATGGCAGCAAAGTAGCACTAACTATCTGCTTTTCACCAGATCTCTCACTGATACATTAAAAGAAAAAGAAAAATGACTTGGTGGCAAGGCTGCATAAAAAGAGGAATAACATCCCTAAGCATCATATTGGATTTAATGTTCTTTCTTATGCCATTTTGTTTTGTTTTGAGCAGTGTATTACTTTCTGTTGGGCTTTTGTCAAGTGACTTCTGCAGAGTTTATCCATTTCCTTCTCATATCTAAGAATTCTCCATTCTGAATCAATATTTCATCCCAGCCTATGCTAAGTTTTTATACTACAAATACAACAGAAATTTGGAGGAAAAAATATCTAGTGCAACCTTTCACTCCAGGTCATCTATCCAACTTATCTGCTGACCTTTCATGTTCATGCCTCTCTCTGAATAGCAATGCAAATGACACGGTATGTGCTGGTATTAAGAATTAGGGGAAAAAACCTAAACACCTTGCAAATATTGATATGCAATTACTCAGAATACATCCCAAAGCCAGTATAATAGAAGTGAAAGTCCTTTTCTCTCTTCTCCTCTCCTCTCCCTTCCTCTCCTTCACATACTGTTTCTCAAAAACATTTTATTCTAAAATAAAATCCCTTCTTCAAAGAATCTCCCGCCCCTGTGTTGGGTGAGGCTGACGTTGCTTCCACTACAGAATCCGGCTTATGGGGTGTGTTGCAGTATTAGAATAGAGAGATGCAAGTAAATAAGAAACCTAATGATTAAATCAGGATCCGGAAAAAACGAAGAAATGGAGGAAGAGGTGGCCATGGCTCACCCCTTTCCCTTTCCAAAAAGTGAAAGGAAAACCCCCACACAACTGTACTATGTGGGTTTTCATGTAGTCACTTTACATTCGGCTTGATAATGTACCGTGCCCACTGCACTATTTGAAAGCAGCAGGGCTATTTTCCCCATTCTAATTGATGAACAGCTGTGCAGTAATAGACTACAAAGCATAGCTTCACTGATCTCTCCTCAAGCCACCCGAGGAACTGAAGGCTCCACAGGGAATCCAAGAAGAATGAAAGTCTCCCCCTTTCATTATTATTTTATTTTTAAATAAATAAATAGATTTTCAAAATATCCTCTTTCCCCCTCGTTCTTTTCGCATTTCATACCAGCAATAATTAACTCCAATTTCTCCTTGGAGAGAAAGCAGCTGCTCTGGTTCAGCCCATCCTATTGCTCTATCATGCTTAACGTCAGTCAAATGTTAGTGGAATAATTCTCTCTTCCTTCCTCTCCTTCTCTTTTCTTTGGCTTGAAAGAGAATCAGTACTATTTTCATTCATTATGGGGTAGTATTGTATTTTGTTTATGTGCTTATTTCATAGCAAACTTCCCTGCTGAACTCCGTCAGTAAAAGCAGAAGCTGTTTACCTGAGGTTTTGTCACCATAAGGGAGGACTACATCCTCCCTCTTCTTGCTAAACCTCCAAGGTTCACACAATACTGAGGGGTGCATAGTCAATGTAGTACAATGTACTACAATAGTTAAAGACTTAAATGGGAAAGATCCAAGGGTCAACTTCCACACAACCCATACAGCTCATTGGGTGACACTGGATGAGTCTTTGTCTCACAGCCTGTCAGTCACAACACATTTTACCCTACTTTGTGAGATACATGCTATCATCATACAAATACCCTTCCAGGCCATGATTCCAAAAATGTAATTGTTTTGGTCAATACCAATTATCTATCTATCCATTCCCCTAAATTATAACTCCTTTCCATTTATATAACTACAGCTAATTGGTGCTGCTAATCCCTAAACCTGTCCAGGATAAATTATTTTTAAAGTCCATTTTCATGGATATTGCCATAGGCTGAACAAAGAAATTTCTTTATGCAAAGCTTAAGTTTTGTCCCTAATCGTCTCCCAGGAAGATGCTTTGAAATTATATTCAGTCTACCAAATACGCTTCTACAAATAGCAGTGAGAAACTGTTTTTATATGGTCTGATCTAAATGCTGTAGCTTAAGAATCTACTACAGTCCATGACTGAGGCATCATAGACTCTGCTCAGACCTATCTACTTAAGAACCTACGCCATTTCAAAAGGAGAATTGGCCTTACCAGATTTGAAATTGTATTTTACTGCTTGTTATTTGGTCTGGGTGAAAGAATGGAAGTTACTGAGAAACAAGTGACTTTTAGAGTTAAAAGGTCACAGTTTGGGTCAGGAGACAAAGACAAATGATTGACATTCCTGGACACATTGGAAAATCATCAAGGGTAATTTAAAATTAAACCAAGAAAGAAATTAATAGGAAAAGGATATAGCTGTCAATGGCTTTTTCAATTACAGTTATCAGAAAAATGGACAAAAAGACTTATAGTATGAAGCAAAGTAAGAGAAAATTTGAATTACAATTGTGTACTCATAATGGACATGAAATTGCTAAAATGTATGCATTCTTGCTGAAATGTGAAACAGAGGAAGAACAGTTTAAGAATGTATGATAAAATAGGCTAAGAATTTTTATTATAATATGCAGATGGAACAATGGGAAAATAAATGGGTAAAAGAGTTTACATTTATATTCTGTTATGATCTCAAAGAGAATTTTTATACATGATGTATCATTTGGATATGAAGTCAGGTAAATTATCTAAAATTTATAAACACATGTTTAAATGTATTCTGGAAATGTGAACAATATGAAGGGACATTTTATCTTGCTTAGTGATCATCAAAAGAGCACAAATAATGGATTCAAATACATACAGGAGATTTAAAACATCAATATTCAATTAAAGTCAGAACTTTTCCTTTTTAGGACTAATGGATAAACACTTAGAAAAAAGCTATGGAATATTATTTGCTGCAGTGAGATTATTGCAGTGAGATTATTATATGCACAAAGATTCGAAACTACACACCATGGAGAAAAAAAAATGGTGAAATTGATTGATCTCGCTGAGATGGATATGCTAACTTCTTTGATTAGAGAAAAGACATCTACATTTATTTGTGGCTGGAAACCTCTTATGGGCTTTTTGAATAAAAGTGGGGGGAAATGAATTTGTGATTTACGGTTTTGATGATTACAAAGGATAGAGTATAGAAAGAAGAATGTTAGATGTAACTTTAGCAACAGTGGTTAAAATAGAACGTATTTAAAAAATTGCTGTAAAGAATATCAGAAGTCACTTTTTAATATCTTTTTTTTCTATTTCTCTTTTTTCACACTTTTCACTTACTTTTATTTCTCTTTTACTATTTTCTTCCTTGATTTGTATTCATTTGTATTGGTTTTAATCTTTTATACAGTTTTAATAAAATATTAAATGCATTTATGCGAGTTCAATATATTTTTATCGTAGGGAAATGAAACAAAGAAATATGAACTCCTTGTCAGAAAAGTAATGTAATTACTTTTCTACATTCTTGCAAGGATCTGCTGTACGGTAATGACCAGTTTCACATGTCCACTCAAATCAACATTTTTGTTGCAATTTTTAGAATTCTCTGATCTGAACTTCTGAAAAGCACTACTGTGGAAATTCTTTTTAAGTTTAAGATATTCAAAACAAGGATCAGAAATTCATGCATGCTTAAAGCATATATGAATAGGAAAGAAATCTTTCTGAATGTAAATACCTACAGAGCATTATAAAAACATTATAGAGAAAAGCAGTGAGGAAAAACAGCAATTTTTTAGATAATTCATGATTTTTAAAAAGTAGATTTCTCAACTATAACTTTAAAAAGAATCCAATTCTACTCAAAAAATCATATCAAACATTATGAGAATAATGGACATAAATTGTTTCAACTCCTACCCTCAAAATGATGCTATAGAGCACTGCACACCAAGACAACTAGACACAAGAACAGTTTTCCCCTGAACGCCATCACTCTGCTAAACAAATAATTCCCTCACCACTGTTGAATTATTCACTAAGGCTGCATTACTATTACTAATAGTCTTCTCATCATTCCTATCACCCATATCCTCCCACTTATGACTGCATGACTGTTTGTTGCTTGTATCCTTAGGATTTATATTGATATTGATTGTTTCCTGATTGCTTATTTGTACCCTATGACTATCATTAAGTGTTGTACCTTATGATTCTTGATGAATGTATCTTGTTGTTTTATGTACATATGCATATGTACCAAAGACAAATTCCTTGTATGTCCGATCACACTTGGCCAATAAAGAATTATGTTATAGCTGTCAGATCATTAAAATCATATTTGTTTTCAGATCTGAGAAATGTCTTGTCTGTGTATTAATTCCTAGAGGACAGGGGACTTCCTGCAACATCTATATATGTTAATATAACGTTAATATAACCCTACAGCAGTATGCCATCCATACTGCTGTAATCAGTCAAAAATTTGAAACTGACTTGCTGGATTGTAGATGTCACTACTTCTCCCTACCTCCATTCTTTTAGCTTATTCTTATTACACTTTTTAAACAAGAACTTAGAATGGAATGTAAGAACCTGAAAGCTGCTGTCCACTTCTGAGTTTCAAGCCAAAAAGACCTTCTTCATCCTCCATCAACAATGACAGGGCACTATAATGCCATCCTATTAGAAATGGAACTTGTCTCTGGGACTCAACAAGATAATAAACTAGTCAGTTTGGTCAAGTGCTGATAAGGGTCTGGAGTAGAGCTGACAAGGACAGATTGGAACAGATTTGGTCAAGAGATAGAAGTGATGAAACCAAAGCTGGCAGCTGTGAGGAAGAGATTAACAGAAAAGGTCACTGTGGAATATAGTTCTCAAGCTGAAGATGCTTCTGTTTGACTGTGAAAGAAGCGGCTCAGATCTGAGGTTGTGGTTAGGGGGCTTCCAAAATGATTCACCATGGAGGGAAAAAGTCCATTCCATCAGATCCCACTATTTCATTTTATAGATTCTACAACTGAAATGAGTTTACATTCCATCCCATTTTCTTCACTAAAACAGAATGAGGGTCCCAATTTCTCAAATGACAGTTAACAAGGATATGGAAGATGCCCTAAAACAATATGATGAAAATGAACTAATAATTTATGTTGAAGTGACCTCTGATGGCAAAATAGTTGTAGTCTGAACAAAATGATAGCTATAAGGTGATGGCACAGATAAGAGTCCGGCTGCTTCTTACAAGATGTATAATGAAACTGAACCGGAGTGATCCCCTTTAAAGATCCCAAAATTCTAAAAGAAGCTATTAACAACATTGGTAACAACAATGCACTAGCACTGATGAGGTTACCAAGTTGGATAATGAAATGTCTGCCAGAAAATTACCAAGCTCAGAGGGTACCAAGTACCTCTCATTTCAACCCTGAGCTGCAAATATTCTCCTTTGAAGGAGTTTATTTCTAAGTATGTATTCTTAGGAAGTGGTAGCACAGTGGCTAAGATACTGAGCTTGTCGATCAGAAGGTCAGCAGTTCAGCAGTTCGAATCCCTAGCGCTGAGTAATGGAGTGAGCTCCTGTTACTTATTCCAGCTTCTGCCAACCTAGCAGTTCGAAAGCACGTAAAAGTGCAAGTAGAAAAATAGGGACCACTTTGGTGGGAAGGTAACAGTGCTCTTTGTGCCTTTGGCATTTAGTCATGCTGGCCACATAACCACAGAGACATCTTTGGATAGTGCTGGCTCTTCAGCTTAGAAATGGAAATAAGCACTATCCCCTAGAGCCGGAAATGACTAACACATATGTGCAAGGGGAACTGTCAGCCTCCGCTTTGCTGCTGCTTCGGCTGCCATTGAACGGGGAGGGGGGCATGGTATTTGGGAGGGGACTGATTGTTGTGCTGGAGGAAGATTCTGGGGTTGAAACTCTCCACCTTACTGCGCAGGTGGAGGAGGAGTGTTTCCCGCCAAGGCCAACGGCACCAGCATTCCATCCTAGTGATGCCTTTCAAATTTATCTCACACCTGACACTTGGGAGAATTATAATTGGACTGTTCATGAGATGCCAAGGGGAGGGGAATGAATTATACAATATATTATTCGCTTTGCTTCGCTTCTGATCATTTATAATTAGTAAAAGTACACTTGGTTTCTATCAATGGAGTCCTGTGGTCTTCTTTCCTGATTATTGAATGAAGGAGTGCTGACAATTAAGCGAAGTCTCAACCTCCACCCCACCAGGAGCTACAACCTACCGAGGGGGGTGTTCTCACAAGAAGAAAAAAGAATGTCTTTGCATGTGAGTGATGAAGAGGAGACTGAAGGGGCAGGAGCAGAACCATCTTTAACTGAGAGGCTGGATGGTCTAAGAGTGGAAGAGCCTACTGTTTGTCCCCGATGGACTTTGGGTGTGGGGCAAAAAGAGAAGTCTGAGGAATTGGATGCAGGAGTCACGAGAAGAAAACCGAAAAAGAAATCAGCCAAATGGGGTGATGCTGGGGACGAGGATTACAAATTGTCCCATGCAATGCGGCTCCTTGAGGAAGCTATGTCCGAACGCAAGACCCATGGAAGAGCAATGGAAAGGGAGCAAGCATAAGAATTTGAACAAAGGTACTCCATGCATAGGTTAAGGGAGGGTGAAGAGGCCGAGGAAGGTTGGGAGCAAGGAAACCCAGAACCAGCCTCCCCCTCCCCCAGCTAGGGCTGCTGCAAGAGTAGGGGGGGCCCAGGCAACACCGAATGGCAAAAGTCCCTCCCTTAACAGTGAAATATAATGGCAATCCCAAAAGTTTAGGGTTGTTTGTCATACAGATTTGGAACTATATGGAAATTTATGGTCCGGATTTAGAAACGGATGAGATGAAAGTAAGAATGGTCTTACTCTCATTGGAAGACAAAGGGGCCGACTGGATGGTATGCTGACACCAATGCAATTCCCCTCTCCTGAGGAATTTTAATGACTTTATGCCTGCACTGAAGAGGAGGTTTGATGACCCGCTAATTGAGAAACGCGGGAAGGTGAAATTTATGGCCCTGAAGCAGGGAAATAGACCAGTGGCTGAATATATTCAGGATTTTTAACAGCTGTCAGCCTATATGAGGGGATGGTCAGAAGATGCTTTATTAGACCAGGTCGCTGTGGGACTGAATGAAAATATTTACCAGCAGTGGGTTAACAGACACCTTCCCCGCCGAGTCACTGCTTGGTATGAACATGCAGACAATATCCTTATTTACACGCAAACACATGAGGAACACGTCAAGCTGGTTCGTACGGTGCTGAAGAAGCTTCGAGCCGCAGAGCTTTATGCCAAATTGTCCAAATGTGAATTTCATCAGGAGAAGGTGGACTACCTTGGCTATCATATCTCCCACGCGGGTGTGGAGATGGACCCCGCTAATGTCAAAGCAGTCACTGAATGGGAGGCCCCTCGTACGCGCAGGCAGTTGCAGAAATTTTTGGGCTTTGCCAATTTCTATCGCCAGTTCATCCCTTCTTTTGCTAAGATAGCTCTTCCCATCACTAACTTGTTGAAGTCCAAAGGTGGGCTGAAACCCAGACCTAGCAAGCCGTTGGATTGGACCATGGAGTGTCAAGCTGCTTTTGAGAAGTTAAAACGACTTTTTGCCGAGGAACCGGTTCTGAAGCACCCGGACATGGATGCACCATTTGTGGTTCAAGCTGATGCCAGCGACGTGGCGGTGGGGGCCGTATTGCTTCAGACCAATGATCAAGGTAACTTGCAACCTTGTGCATACACCTCTCGCAAACTCACTGACACAGAGAGAAGTTGGGCTATCTGGGAGAAGGAAGTATTTGCTGTTAGTTGGGCTTTAGCCACATGGCACCATTTCCTAGAAGGCGCTAAGCACCCGTTCGAGGTGTGGACTGACCATAAAAATTTGGAAGCTTTGAGAACTCCCAGGAGACTTTCCCCTAAGCAAATGCGCTGGGCTCAGCATTTCAATCATTTTAATCTCACCCTGAAGTACATCCCAGGGGGGAAGAACTTCATGGCTGATGCTTTGTCCAGGCTCCCTCAGTACAACTGTTCTAAGCTCAGCTTGGTCCAGCCGGTTGTTCCCACATCAAGCCTCGCTGCTCCTGTGGTTACTAGACAACAGGCACGTTCTAAAGTGGAGATGTCCCAGGATTTTCTCTCCAATCTCAAGAACTCCCTTGCTCATGATGATTGGTTCCAGCAGCATAAAAATGAATTCACCATGAGGGATGACTTACCATGGATTGGGGCGAAACTTTACGTCCCTGCCTCTCTTCGTCTGGTGGTTCTCCAATGGGCTCATGATTCCAGGATGGCGGGGCATTTTGGGCTCGTGAAGACGCTGCATCTCGTGAAATGGCAGTTTTGGTGGCCTTCTTTGAAAAAGGACATTGAACTCTATGTCGCCAGTTGTCCCGTTTGTGCTGCCGCTAAGCGCCCGCCTGGAAAACCGCAGGGTTTACTCCAGAATGTAGCTCGCCCTGTCGCCCCATGGAGAGAGATCTCTATGGACTTCATTGTCGAACTTCCTGAGAGCCAGGGGCACACCGTTATCTGGGTGGTTACTGACTTGTTCTCCAAGCAAGTTCATTTTATACCTTGCCCCAAGATTCCTTCTGCTAAAGCCCTCGCAAAAATGTTCATTTCTCACGTTTACCGTTTACATGGGGTGCCTGATCGCATCATTTCTGATAGGGGTGTGCAATTCACCTCCGTGTTCTGTAGGGAATTTCTTAAACAGATTGGCTCCGCCCAGGGCTTAAACTCCACCCACCACCCTCAGACTAATGGGGCTTGTGAGAGGACTAATTCTGTTCTAGAACAGTATTTACGTTGTTTCATCAACTACCAGCAAGATGATTGGGTGGACTTATTACCACATGCGGAGGTGGCTTATAATAATTCTGTGCATAGCAGCACTGGTTTCACCCCTTTCCGGGTAGTGTCTGGACAGGATTTTGTCCCTATTCCTAAAGTTCCTCATGAATGCCTTTAGCACTTCAGACTTTGGACGCTGTGCATCGCGCACATAAGAAACAGGTGGATAAGAAACGTGCTAGGCCTTCTGATTACAAAGTGGGTGATCAGGTTTATCTGTCCACCAAGTTTCTTCAAACTACCCAAAAATCCAAGAAGTTAGAGCCTAAGTATGTTGGCCCATTTCCTATTGTCAAGGTCATCAATCCTGTTTCTGTGTGCCTACAGCTGCCCAAGCACCTCAGCCGGGTCTATCCTGCTTTCCACGTTAACCTCATTAAGCCTGTTCTGTTTTTGTCTTTACGTCTGCCGGTTGCTCCACCACCTGCCCCCCTGTTGATTGATGGTGAACAACATTTTGAGATTCATGAAATTTTGGACTCTCGCAAATGGCGAAATCGTGTTCAATACCTGGTGGCTTGGAAGCATTTTCCCCCGTCTCATGCTGAGTGGGTGAACAAATCAGATGTCCGAGCCCCTGAGTTGCTCTGCCAGTTCTATTCTGCTTATCATGACAAGCCTTAGTTTTCCCATATATCCTGACTTTTTCTCTCCCCCCCCCCCTGTTTTTCCCTTTCCACAATAAGAAATGGAAATAAACACCATCCCCTAGAGCCAGAAATGACTAACACATATGTGCAAGGGGAACCTTTACTTTTACTTTTACTTATCCTTAGGATCCAAGATTTAGTCCTGACACTGGAGAGATCATTGTTTTAGTAGAACTTTGTTATAAAGAAAACATTTCTTTGGATTTTGCTCATCCCTTGAAATTCATTACAGTAGCAGTATTATACAGAGGAAGCCAGATTAAAAGGAGCCATGAATGAGATATTTCCCACGGATTGAAACCATTTCCCTGGAACTGAGACATTCCTCAGAAATACCAGGCTGTCATATTCCTTCATTGCAATGCCCAATATTTTGACAGCACCAAAATCATTAAACTTGGTAGAGCCCCAGGTTCATCCTGGGACCATCACATTTCTGCTGTGACCACCAAGAGACACTCTTTTGTAAAAGAGAAAGAATGAATTTTAAGCAGGCAAATTATTGGAACTGGTGAGAAGCTTTAACAGCAACTTTAGTATCCTGCAATTTTGCACATTAATTTTTTTTAAAAAAATTACTATAGTGCTTATTGTAAGAGGCTAAGCTTTCCACTCTTCAAACTATTAATAAAAGTTTCCCATTGAGAAGACAAATACATGCTTGATTCATTTTTAATCCTGTGCCAATACATTTGACTAAAGCTGTTTGCTGTTTCAGTGACAGGATTTAACTTGCCCTTCCGTACTCAGGGTTCTGATTATTAATAGCTTTTGGAAAACACTGTCAAACTATACACTGGTCAGCCCACTCCTTCCTCCCTTTTAACTATAAAGAATGGCATTCAAGCTTACTTTACTAGTAAAAATAACCTTAAGAAACCTTCTCATTATATCTCCAGTGGGGAAAAAGTTCAAATGGCAGCAAAAAGAAACAGTAAAGAACCATAAATATCAGAAACATATCAATCAGCTACTGAAGTCATCTTTAGAATTAGGAGCATAGGAACATGTCCTATTTTGAATCATAGCTTGCTCCAAATTATTTGCAGTGGAGGTATAAAAACTTAACAATTGTCCTTAGACTTAGGTATCATTGTTAATGGGGCAGAAGGCAAATTTAAAATACAAATATAGAAATCATATTATCTATGTTTAACTGTATGAAATTCAATTTAAATCATATCAAAGTCAGTGTTTTACCAAACTTTTCTATGTCTTAATTTGAGCCTCACATATTTGGAAACTGATAGACTCTTGCAAGATTGAAATTTTGTAGTAAATTAAAGAAAGTTTCCATGCCCAATTGTCCATTATACATTAAGATAAGAGCACATATTTTGGTTCTTCTTCTATCCTATGCATTAATCCCTTTGCACAATAGATTATTTTCTCTTTGCACAACTATTATTTTGTACCTTAGTTTCTCTTCCACAGAAAATATATACCAATTGCCTTCTGTTGTTCATCTTGGGCTTTGTTTCCAAATCTTCATATACAAGTCATTCTTTTCTAAATGTAATTCAATGTGTTCATTTTGTCAAAAAACAAACTGAAATTGTGCCTTTATAATTGACAGTCAAAACAAACTTTTTATTGCATCATCAGAAATCTAAGAATCTGGATCCCTCATTTCTTTCAAGAACAGATCATGAGACCATTTCACCATCAGATTCTTCAAATTCTTAGCTCTCTATTTTCTGATGATACCTTAAATGTATCTTATATAAAAGCCTCTAAAACTTCTTTCATAGATATTATTCCCAAACCTACATTGCATATATCTTCTGGATTACATATATTCTGACCACTGCAAGCTTTGCCCACAAACAGTTACTAATAGTTCTTGTTGTTATGGGATAGTGCAGCGTTGTTCATTTTGTTGAATGTACTTTTATTGGTCAATGACTGAGATAAAATTTCGACTATCTATAGACTACTGTCTATCTCAATTTTGACCTACTTGATCTATTTTTCTGAAGAAAAATAAACATCTACATGAATTGAAAGATTCATGGTCCTGATAAAAGTGACAATAAAGGAGATGGACTTAGCAAAGGGGCCTTTTCTACCCAGAATCTGGATTTCATTTCAACGAATCTCTCCTTGCAGTGTGTCACCTATCAATAAAAGCATTGAAGGTCCTTTTTGGATTTTCTGCCCAAATGATCTTGTCCCAGATCTGTAGATGAATCAGATTTATTGTTAGAACTAGAGGCCATAATAAAACAAGGAGTCTTTTGGAATTACAGCAATAAAACAAAAAAGTTTAAATGTAAATAACAATAGGGTAATCTTAAATGTATATCCAGAATTGCAACATTAATTGATGACAAAGTCTAACCCTAAAACTTCAATGAACTACTGCAGAAATCTGGCAATTTTAAAAGATAATAAAATAAAAAGAGCCAATTGGGAAGTAATAGTAATAACACAAGGATCGCCAGCCTATATGTATTATGCTTCCTTTAGTTGTGTACTCAAGCAAAACAGTTTCTAAGTAAAGTTCACAATATGAATGATGTGGACATTTGTCTAGGATGGAAGATCTATGAAGGTTTTACATTGAGTTAAGTTTTAACACAAAGAAAGAACTGAGGAATCCCTCTCTTCTTCTCCACCTCCCCAAACTGATTATTATTTTGTTATTTAAGTGATAATATAGGAACCTAAGGTTAAGGAGAAATTATATGTGCTGATAATCTCCTAGTGGTCTCCATTGTGATATTCCATTATAGTGTATGTTAATCACAGCATTAAGTAAAATGTGCATACTTGTGGTACTGTCAAATACCAAAGGAAATCAAAAGACACAGGAGGTGCCTTGCAATTGTTTTAACCATTAACAGCTCTTAAGAAACACAATATGACAGCTGGGGGTGAAGGAGGAGGAAGGGAGAAAGAAAAGGTTTTGTAAAGGTATGCAAAGCAGGGCTGATCATTGATGTGTGGTAGAAACTCCCTAAGGCCTCTTTTTAAAATATAGAGTCTATAGAATGCATTTCAATAGTGTCCCTTTGAAAGGAAAATCTGAAGTAGCAGATTACAAGTCACCATTACCAAATTTAAGTTAATTTTTCACTTTGCAATCTTCAGAGAGAATTTCCCTTTTGTTAAAAGGCATACTGTATGGTTCTTCTGATTCCCTTTCCTTCTCTTCTGCCAGCTTTAGCCCTCACATGATTTGGCAAGACCTATCACTATAAGGTTGTGTGTTTTTTTCCCTTTCCTGAAAAAAAAGTGTTGAGATTTTAATAGCTAATAATAGGAAGCAACATAAAAGCACAAATCCAATTTAAGTGAAAGAGTTCCTGTGTAAGCATTACTTGTCAGTCTTTGGTCGTACTGTATGGGGACCAGTTTGAAAGCAGTGGCAGCAATGAAATATAAAGTCCAGATTTAATTCTGATACAGAGAAATACAATTTCAAAACTGGACGTCTTATCATAGGCATGTCCCATTGGAGAACTCATTTCCCTAGCAAAAGCCTGTCACTGCCATTATATTGTACAAGGAACCAATTTACTACTACAGCTAAACAGGGTTACCAGTGCTGTTGGAACTTAAGCATTTGAAGTTATCGCTACAACGGGAGAAATAGCATTTCAAATGTCAGTGAAATGGGAAGGTATAATTGAAAAGTATCAATCAGAGAAGCTAGAGAGTTTAGAAAGCAGAAACCTCCCCCCTTCCTTCCTTCTTTCCTTCCTTCCTTCCCTCATACCTATCTTCCTTCCTTCCCTCCTACCTTCCTTCCTTCCCTCCTACCTTCCTTCCTTCCTTCCCTCCTACCTTCCTTCTTTCCCTCCCTTCTACCTTCCTTCCTTCCTTCCTTCCTTCCTTCCTACCTTCCTTCCTTCTTTCATTCCTTCCTTCCTTCCGAAAGATTTCTGCCAATTCCTTGTTCAAATCTCAAGACATGAATTACATTTTTATGGTTTCTTCTACGCACTTCAGTGAGTATAATTTCACTGCAGCAGGAAGTTTATCCCATCCAAAGCTCAAAGTATCGATCTAAAACTTTTCCAAAAAAAGGAAACCAAGCAGATTTAGAGGTTGTTTTGTTTTCATTATTCATGAAAACAATATAATTCATAATTCTCTATGCAGCAAAAATAAAATTGTATACCTCAATCTAAAGGCTATTTCATACATTAAATAGCAAGAAATGGAAAGTTTTCTCCCTTCCTTGCCCCAAGTGGCATGGCTCCATGACTTCCTCTTGTGTCAAAAGACAGTATGAGATGACCACTATAATATTGAATTTTTCCATTCACAATTTACCATATGCTCCACTGTCACTATTCTGTATTTTCCCCACTATTTCATTGATTGCTGGGAATCAAAAAGAGCAATGCTTCCTGTCATGATATAATAGATTTCATATTAAAGAAGTGGAGGGGCAAATTTCAAAAGATTCTGCTATTTTTAATGGAAGATCTGTGTTCCTTGTAATTCCAAGCATTACTGACCTTCATAAAAGTCTGTATTTTCTTTCTTGAAATTCATTTGTAAAGAGTCCAAAGGCTGCAATATGCTCACATAACCCATTTGAATAACAAACAGAAAATGTTTGGTTGCTTCATAGACATTTATGCAAAGAACAGAAAAAGAATGATTTGGACATCTGGCTTATCCAAAATAAATGTTATAATATCCCAGCTAATCATTTTGACCGAACCAAAGCAATCTTCTGCAGGTATCATCCAAATTTAATGTATTCCTCGAAACTCTTTTTCCCAACATTATTGTCTCTCTACTTCAGGTCTCAGAATCTTCTGCGTCTTCTCTTCCATTATAAAGGAGCATACAGTTATTGTCAGCTGTGGAACAAATATAGAAATCCACAGTTTAAAATTGTGTTGGGTATTTATTATCCAATCTGTGCTATCTACCAATATTTTGGGGTGCAGAACTACTTTTTCAGCTTTTTTTTAAAAAAGCTGCAGCATTATTTCCTCTTTGCAATAAGTGATCATTTCAGTATTAAAAAAAAAAACCAGTGCGCTCTCCCTCATTAATTGGGCCGCTGTTTAGGAAAAAAATTACTCCCGTAATGCCAAAATGGGTCCAGACAATTACTAATATCTTGTTTCAGTCTATCCCTTTAGTGCTTGACAGACAAATATAATTACACTGAGGTTGGAGAAAAGGAGGTACAACAGTCAAATGAATGAAATTATGTGTACCCTATACAGCACAGCACACTGAATGAGCCATGCTTCTATTTCTGATCTCAATATGTTGGCAGGTACACTGCATTTCTTTCTTCCTCTACAGCTGTATCTATATTTCCTTTCAACAAAGACACTCAACCCTGCTAAGTCGATTTTCCCAATTTCGCATACTAGCATAGGTCTATGAGTTTCATATTGATGATTGTGAGGGGTGTGTGACCACTACTTGAAAATAACACACAAACTTTCTTAAATCCAAAGGATTATATCCCAGCTGATGAACTTGAGTTGGTGGCACAGTACAATTTGTGAGGAAGGCCTATTTTCTGCTTGGGATGAAGCAACTTCCCTGGCAGTGGTTAATGCCTGCAACAGACTGAAGAGAAGCTGCCAACATTCAAAAACTCTGATGAAGTGAGCCAACCTCAGACTAATAATTTTATGTCTCAATATAAAGTGGAAGAAATTACATAAAAATAGACAATTTGTAACAGTACGTTATTCTGCTATGAGAGGAGGCTTAATAACACAGTTGCCATATGAACATCTTTCTCCTATCTACAGTACCTAACTTTAGCACAGCCCATATGTCTATTTGTCTGATAACTGAACTTAACTGAGAGAGCATTAAATGGAGAGGGAGCTCTTAACACTTAGTGCCTCAAGGGGGGAAAAACACTTTAGGGTGAAATATCTACCAATGGAGTACACCTTTTGTTGTAACCTTCGGAGAAAAAAATGAGACTCAAATTAGCACTTGCTTTGGAATGGTGCCCCAACAAACTGTGATGCTCAAACACATACAATACACACGATGCCATTTACAGTCAACTGTGGCTTAAGACAAACACCAGGTTTTTAAAGTAAAAAAAAATTATTTCAGCAAGGAATGGCTTCATTAGGAAACCTCATTTACTCACTTTTACAGCAGAGAATAAATATTTCAAGGTTTTGGAATTTTTTCAAAGACCTGTACAATATGGTTGGCCAGAGGAGATAGTAAAAAAAAAAAGAGTGTGTGTGTGTGTGTAAATATTACATAAAGCCGTTCTCTATACTCATAGTGTTGCCATCTAGTGACAGAAGGGCAAATTCATTTGTTTGGAAACCTAGTAAGTGGCAAATATCAAACTATTTTTCAAGATAAATGATTTCAAGAAATCAGTGTAGATCAAATTAAATTTTTGCAACACCTTGCTAGCATAATAGTTGTGAGGAGTTAGATTAATCAGAAAATGTGGTCCTAAATCCAAGGCCTTTTAAGTTGCCACCACCACACTTCTTTTTAAGTTATTGGTGGGCCCAGATATCCAACTCCTGTCATACATTTTATACAAGAGATCTGGATTATGTCCGTGTAATTGCTACTACACAATCACACAGTATTATTTCCAAAGAGAAATAATACTGTGTGATCGTCTTCATTGATCTGCCTGAAGATGTCTTCTCCTTTCTCCCTTCGTGATGATTTCTGCTTCCTGTGAAGCCACCAAGCAGTATGTCATTTCTTTCTACCCTAAGATATTCATTTGTGTACACTACATTCCCCAAAGCTATCTTTTGACCTATGAAAATAAATGCAGTATATCCTGTATATATGTACAGAAGTGGTAGGTTGCCAATTGTTTTACTACTGGTTTGGGTGCATTCATGCACGCGCACATGACGCTTCTGCACATGCGTAGAAGCATCTGGGCAGGAGGGCGGAGCCTCCTGCCACCTTAAAACATCCTTATATGATGGTCTTCAGCCATGAAAAACAATAAGCATCAAGGTTTTCCAAAGAAGTCAGCAGTCAAGCAGGATTGAAGTCGTTCAAGATGGTATCAAATATATACCTCAATAGTTTTGTTTCTGTTGTAAGAAACCAGTGATATAAAAGCAATGGATTTTGATGAGAGAAAATTTCAAAATGGTGTCAGCATTAAGTTGATTAGCTGTGCATATTTTAAGGTATATTTTTCATGTAGAAAAGTGGATGCTTTCAGAACCATCTTTTTCCAGTTATTGCATTGCAAAAACAATGTGTTTCTAAAAGCAGATTTTAAAAAATGACCCTAGGTATGTTTAAAAAGTAGCATTCATATCCAAGGTTCTTGTGTTATAAATTCTGTAATAGGAAAATTTGCATAATAGCCTCAGGTAACTTTCCATTTCAAAAAAATATCTAGGAAATATGTATTAAAAGCTGTGTGCAGAAGGACTTTCATACAAAAGTTTGAAGTGTTAGGAATAAGAGTTTTTGATGGCACATTTAAAACTCTTCTAAGAGCATAGCAAACTGGAATATTGCTTTTACTCATGTGAACAGCAGACCATGATTTTTCTAGTCTAAATATCCCTAATAGGTGCACAATTCAGCTACAAGGACAAGGGGAAGCATAAACTGTATAGCCTCTTCTTCTTTAGCCTCGTATGTTGTGCCTGTAACTGTCCCCCTTTAGCTTTGCTTGTTGGAGAGTTCATATCTCTGCAAGAACAAGAATCTCTCAAACATCTTCAGTGCTGGCAAAAAAAGATTGAAATATTGGCTTAAAATTCCTTAACAGATTCCACTCTATCATCTTTTTTAATTAAATGTTTTTTTTTTAAAAAAAATCAAGCCTCCGCACCAACTATTATGCTAATGCAACATTAATGTTAAGACTTTTCATTGGATGCATGTCAAGAAATTCAAGAGCTATTGTTCCCACAGCAACCATATTTTATCAATCTGCCACCAGTATGTAGTAGGCTTGTTTGAGGAGAGTATGCTCCAGCAGTTGCCAACCTTCTATGTAACACTTAAGTATAATTTCACTTAGGCAAGGAATAGGGGGAGGATTCTTCTCATCCCCAGCTGAATTTTGTGACCATACACAAAGAAGATGAAGGATGAGAAAACTGCTCAGTTTTTCATTACTTGGTGCCCTACACCTGATTGGCCTTCATCCCCTGCCACCAAGGCAAAAGACACTTAAGGTGATGAATCTAGAAGACTAAGGATGTTAAATGTTACGTTAATATTTTACATAACTGAATAAAGTACAGGACATTTATGTACATATTTTCAATATTCATATTTTATGAAGTTGATTGTATTACATTGCATTCATTCAAAAATTGTATACCCAGAATACTTTCCGTCCTGATCTGGATCATTTTATTTCATTACTAAACAAAACAATAAATAAGCTATACTGCTCTAATCCACATTTCTCAACCTTTTTATGTTGGAGGAAGGCTTAATGTGATTTTCAGATCTAAAAGAACCAAAATGTGAAAAGTTCAACAGTTAAGGAGGAGGAGGAGGAGAATTGTTTTTCTTCTATATATTTCCTTCTCCTTCTCCTCCTCTTCTTCCTCCCCCTCCTCCTTTTCAAATTAATTCATTCATTTCATGCCCAATAGGTTTTTCTTTCCAGAACACAGGAGATGGGGTATACATTTTTTAAAAAATTTCTTTTATTTTACTTCAAGGATAAGATTAAACATCCAAGATATATATACTTATTCTTCCACACAACTATACCCCGTTAGGCTTTCCACTATCAGGAACTGATGCATTTCAAAGAATAAATGTCTAGGTGCAGAATCTCTACCACAATTTGACACTAAGATTTTAGATAGGCCAAAATACATCCAACTCATTCTTACATACATGCACCCACAGATTCTTCAAATGCCTTTTTAAAATCAGTTTAATTAAAACCTGGAGAGAGAAAAACCAAGTTGCATGAATGCTTGCAGTAAAAGAGGTTTCCCCCCCACCCCCCAAAAAAACTGCCAAGAATAGGTCATCTTTTAGTGCTACTAGGTCTATCTCCAAGCTGTGCTCTGGTCTAAAGCCCAAATGTAAGGCATCCAGGGAGTTGACAGATGTCACATGTTGAGAGAGCTTGGTTGTCAATACTCTCAGTGTTTTTGGCAAGAAACAGGAGGATGGAGAGACTTTCTCTGTCAAGTGTTGGCATCCTGTGGATCAGTCAAATTATAACAGAGGCTGGCAAGGGATACTTATCAGCCCTGCTCAAAGTAGAATCCCCCCCCCTACAATAGTTGCATTGGTGCATACATATAATTCTGAAACATTGGTAGCTGTTGAAGAACACATGAAAGTGAATGTGGAATTCTTATCAGAAAGCATATTTGTGCCTCAGAAGGAACAAAAACAAAATCCACAAAACTCAAATATATCTTTTCAGAATTTGTCAAAGTTACTTTATAAGATTATGGCTGTGTCTTTGATTATGACTAGACTATTATTATTCAGATCATCAGTCATTTCAATCATTGAGTTATTAAAAAAGCTTCAGGATTCAGAGGTGAGTAACTGATAACCTGAACTGACAGTTATTTCAGTAATGCTGACTTATTTAATCGCTTTCTTTAAATAAAAGGAAGAACAGACACATGGACAATGTGGTGATAAAATTTAGACACTAGATGGCACTGAACTTTATAACTGAGTAAAGTAAGGAATTCCCAATGTCTTTTTTGTTCAGTTTTATTTAAAAAAAAAGATCTGAATTCCTGTTTGATGAGTTTTCAAAGCTTTCCATTAGAGTTTTTAGCTGTAGGCCTGTATTTTAGACAATCAGAATCTGCATTTAAATCCTTTTAATACACCTATCTTATTGTAAACTCTTGTATGAAAAAAAATACAAAAAACATTAAACTATCTATTTACTACTAAAACTCTTCTGTCTGTAACTTAATGGAATGAAACAGGGGTGAAATTCAGCAGGTTCTGACAGGTTCTGGAGAACTGGTAGCAGAAATTTTGAGTTGTTCATAGAACTGGCAAATACCACTTCTGGCTGACCCCAGAGTGGGATGGAAATGGGGATTTTGCAGTATCCTTCCCCTGCCATGCCCACCAAGCCATGCCCACAGAACCAGTAGTAAAAAAAAATGAATTTCACCACTGGAATGAAACCATCCATTGTAGGGCAGAAATTTTTGAAGCAAGGTACCCAATTGGAGTAACCTACAGAATGCATCCAAAATGCAGAAGCCAGGAAACTGAAATTTTGTAAATTTTATAAAATATTTTATTTATTATTTTATTTATTTTTATTAATTAGACTTATATACCGCTTCATAGAGCTTTCACCCCTCTCTAAGCAGTTTACAGATTTTTTTTAACAAATTGAGTCAGCAAATTGCCCCCACAGTCTGGGTCCTCATTTCACCCATCTCGGAAGGATGGAAGGTTGAGTCAACCTTGAGCCAGTGAGATTTGAACCGCTGAACTGCAGATAACAGTCAACTGAAGTGGCCTGCAGTACTGCACCCTAACCACTGCGCCACCTCGGCTCCTTTATGACGTAGAAATGGCCATAAAACATTGTATGACATAATACAAAATGTCATAAAATGTTTCCTGTGCTCAGCTCCTGATTTTGACTATACTACATACAGGGGCTATTTTCAAGGCAGATATATTTATGAACATTTCCCTGAATTTTTAATAACTGTTCTAGTGAAGGCAGTAGTTCTAAAGTTGTTGATAACATTATGGAATCTGGTAAAGAAATATCTCTGAAATAATGACCAAGAGAGTTACTGGTTGTCTAGCATTGATATAAAGTAGGAAACTAGAATTCTACCTAGGCATTATCACAACATTATATTGAATGTAAGAAATGATTTTATAAAAATGATCAGACTCAACATTTTATTACCTTCACTGATGAAAAGAAAGAAGTCCTGTAAACTATATTTAAATCAATCAATCTTCCAAGTAGATTGGACTCAGAATTCCTACAAATCTCCAGCCAGCATGATTATTGTTCAGCAGATAATTCTGGTAGCTTTCACACAAAACATCTAGAGGACACTGGCTAGAAAAGTCTAAATTAACATCAGAAGAAGGGACTATTTCAAATTATAACAGAGCAGAACAAATAACCTTGATTAGTAGCAGATGCTGTTGAAAGACAATACTTTGGTAAAGTTATTCAAACTAGAGGGTGGCAGATTGCATGCATTAATGATCTTCCATAGAAGAATAAAACTATCTAGAAAATTAGGCATCATACAAGAATTCAGGATTAGCATAGAATAAATATACATAGGAAGATAGTGTGGCTGCAGCAACAGACATGCATACAAAATCTAAATAATCTGAAGAAGTGGCACTTTATCTATGATATAATTGGTTTCTGGACAAGAAATAGTGAGAGTCATTAGTCTGGATTTCAACGAGGATTGGATAAGTTCATAGGAGAGAAGGCTTTTGGTCTTGAATAGTTAGGGTTACTCCCAAGATAGAAGCAATGTCTTTTCAAATATTAGTTGCAAAAGGACAATGCCAGGACAGAGGTATGAGGTCCTTCATGTCCTCCTGTAAGCACTGCAGAGACATTTGGTCAACCTCTAGAATAAATAAATGCTGGATCAAGATGGGCGTTAGTCAATCAATTAAAGTTAGAATTCTGCTCTGTATATTCTTATAAAGAGAATATTTCAAGTCAGGATTTTCCTCTTTTATTTGGTTACAGGAAGGAAAAATTTTCTGACAAAGGCTTTGTAGAAGAAGCTAGAATCATGGGAAAGATTCTACACACTAGCCTAATTCCCATGGTCAATTATAGAAAAAAAGATTGTTTCATCATGGCACAGCTTACATTCTACCTAATATTGAATATTGGAAAAACTCTAGGGAACAAAGTTTATTTTGTAGTATTTTGCCTAAAAGATATAAGAAAATGTGGAACTGCATATCTGGGATAGAACTACCCTATTCTCAGTTAGTGCAAGTTCATATGTCTTCTAGTTGGAGCAGTCTTAAGGAACCTAAAATATGATGAGATAAAGATAATCCTTAAAATCTACTCTTGCCCAAAGCCATCAGAGTACCAAATGAAAAGTGTTACACACTGCCCCATAAGCAGCAGTCCTATTGTCATGGCAGAATTGCAATATTTCATCCCATTGTATGTAACAATTGTGTATGGTTTCTAGAGAAGGTTAAAAAAAACAGATTTCAGGTCTCTGGAGGACATTCTTCCAAGCCCTTGCGTGTGTATCCTGTTGTTGTTGCATTCTGCTCTAGCAGATCTATAGTCTGTCACCCTGACCCCTCTTAGGAGAATCTATTCTATTGGGAGATACAAAATTGGTTGGATTTAGGGTTTTGTTGGACACAGGCACGGGCATGGAGTATTACATTTGTCCATCTGGTAGCTTGTTCTATGAGCCATAATATATATGATATAAAATCTGTGCCCACCTGATTTGGCAATGCATGAGAAGTTGTGCAGGGTTTTTTTTTGTAAAATTTTTAAATCCTTTTAAAATTGATCTATGATCTATGCATAACTGTACTGGATGGGTTGTTTCTTCTAGGAAGTGTCTCCATTGTTGGAATGCTACTTTTATCAAAAACAGTTCCTTATTGAAAATGTGATCATTCTTTTTCCCCTTGGGGAAACAATCTGGAACACTCAGACCCAATGATCTTCCTCCTCCTTTTTCAGTGCCCGAAGATGGGATGTGCCTAATGCCAAATCTGAGGCAACTGTCTGCACCACAAAGAAATGGGAAGGGTTTGGATGTCTATGGAGATTCTCAGTCATCCAGGTCATAGTTGTCCCAAAGGCACTTTTTCAAGAGGTAACTGGACTTTCTGGTTTTTTTCTTTGAAGACATTTCGCTTCTTATCCATGAAGCTTCTTCAGCTCTGATCCAAGTGTGAGAACTGACAAGTGCAAACCTGAAAAAATTCACTGAAATTCTAAACTGTTTTGAAAAAATATTTGAAAAAGAGTTTCTTTTAAACTGAAAGGGTAGCTATATAAAGCAAGCTAATTTTCTTTTTTGGCATAGTATTAATTTGTGCATCTCTCTCTATATATTTTAATCTAAACCTTCACCTCCAAAGAGGCATTAAAACAAAAAGAGGTAAACAATAAAGAAAGAAAGCACAGAGCAATGTTGTGTGTATGTGTATGCGTTTATGTGTCATCTTTTATCTCCTTGGTGTCTGTCTGGAACAATTAAGGTGACAAATGGAGTTCTAAGTACTAATTAAGCTGAAAATAGTAGACCCCAGACAAGCCTGGTTTCATCCCCCCCCCCCCCCCCCAGCAACCAATACGCACCCTGCCTGGCTTTTAGTTTTCAGTATACTAGACAATAAAGCATTTAACAAATAAACTAACAGGAATTGAAAATATCTTGAGATAGGTTGCTCTTTGTCCTGCAAAATAAGAAGATTGGCCTGAAATAATAAATTCATTTAATCTTTCAAATGGATTGCAGCAGCAATAAATGGTGATTGTAACCTGATTGATTTTGTTACATTACTGGGACCAGTTGATGCCAATTGCTTAGCACTCAGGATGGCAGCTCCAGTGCAAAGTGAACTCCCAGTTTTAATATAATAAGCTTGGTAAGCTGCTACAAGTGTTATTGCTTAATAGTGAGTGTCATTTTGATACTCTTAATTGGCCCAGTGCTTTGGAAATATGAATATATGCCCAAAGGGCAGAAATGGTAAATATAAACTGAACTAATAACTGTAATAACAGTTACAATGATAATAATAAATAATCAGATGTGAATCAGAATTCTAAAGTACAGAGAACAAGAAAAGAATCCCTTGCAAATTTCCTCTGGTTTCCCCTTTAGTTTTAGCTGATATTTCTACATAGTCTTTCTCAACTGGATATCCTCAAGATGTGTGGGATGTGCTGGCAAGGAATTCTTGGGATTTGGATAACACATCCCAATTGGAGAAGGATGACATACTAGGGAGCTGGTGGCCATTTACTTACTCCTGTTTCCTGATTGAGATTTTTGAGAAGTAACACATTCAGAAATGATAAGTTTTTAACACACACACCCAAATCATTTTACCCAAGTTCATCATTGACATAATTTTCTACAAGATGCTATTTTTATACATTTGTTCTTCAACATACACACCTTACTTCACCCTAACAGAAAATTGTATCTAATCAGAGTGTTATGTACCTCAAAAACATTCATTTGCTGTTGTATACAGCCTAGGTTGCTTGGTTACAGGTATTTTACAGGTTATATATAGATCAGTCCAGGTTAACTTAGAATTTGCTCACCTCCCTGTAACCACACCTTAGTGATATATCCAATAAATGATGGGAACTGCTAAGGGATGGCCCTTGTTAACCCATTATATTGCTAAAAGGACTTCGAATAAAGGGTTAATTCTTATGGAAATGCACCCATGAATTTAAGGACAGTTTTTTCAAAAGTAGAGAAAATCTTCATAGCAGTCATCACTTGCTGAATCATTATCAATTTTCCTGTTTGCATACTTCTGCCCTTTAGAAAACAGTAAAACAGATGGTTCAAGCTTGAGTTAAAAGAAGAAAATTGCATAATTATTCAAGGTGATGGCAAATGGAAAACAAGGCTTATATAAAAGTCTGTCCCCTCAAGTACATACATGTCTAAATAGCCATGAACATTATGATTCTGAAAATAATTCTTTCCCTGCCCACAATTTATCATTTTTCTAAAGGCTCTGAAGACTCTTTCAATCTAGCAAGGCCTTCAGCCTATAGTATGATTGTTGAGGGACCATTGTTTCTAACACTAAAAATCATTTTATATTATGTGCTTTCTACTACTTGTTGTTCTATTTATTGTGCATCATTCAGAATATTACTGATTAAGATAATATTAAAACTTTGTCTGTCTGTCCATCCATCCATCTATCTTTCCATCCATCCATCATCTCAACGGTCCTGCTTAGCAACCAAAATGTTGGCTCAGAAACTCTGGCATTGAAGTATGCAAGTCTTAAAGCTGTCAAGTTACAAGACCCTTGCACCCCTAATGCTTTAGGAAAAAGAAAACCAGGGGTCTTCAAACCTGACAGCTTTAAGCCTTGTGGACTTCAACTCCCAGTATTCCTCCTCCAGTCATGTTGGCTCAGGAACTCTGGCATTGAAGCATGCAAGTCTTAAAGCTGTCAAGTTACAAGACCCTTGCACCCCTAACCCTTTAGGAAAAAAACTCAGGGGTCTTCAAACCTGACAGCTTTAAGCCTTGTGGACTTCAACTCCCAGAATTCCTCCTCCAGTCATGTTGCAGCAACGTCATCTGCGTGGATCTGCTCCATCTTCGGGTTTTTTCACAGGGGGCAGGGCTGCCGCTGAAGATGCCAATGAGCCCCCACCGCCACTAGAATAGCTGCTGCCTCCTCCTCCTCCTCCTGCAACAGCACCAACATATTTGCTGCCCAGCGCTGCAGCCGAGGTGAAGCCTCCAAAGCTCCTGCAGGCGCTCCCGCCCATGGCAGCAGCGGCGGTGCCTCTCCCTCCATGCAGAGCACCTGAGCTGGCCCCCGCGTTATCCCTCCCCCTTCCTCCTCCGCCATGCTTTTGAGGAGCCATTTGGCCACGGGAGCCAGTAGGAAGGCGGCGGAGGGGGCGGGAGCAGGGGAAAAGGCCTCGTGGCTTCTCAAAGGCACGGCGGAGGTGGAGGTGGCAGCAGGGTAACCCAGAGCCCAGCTGAGGTGCTCCAAGCGGAGGAGGAGGCACCGCCGTCACTGCTATGGGCGGGGGCGCCTGCGGGAGCTTTGGAGGCTTCACCTCGGCTGCAGCGCTGGGCAGCAAATATGTTGGTGCTGTTGGAGGAGGAGGAGGAGGAGGTGGCAGCAGCTATTCCCCTCAGCTTCCGGAGCCTATGGCAGAAATCACTGTGCGCAGTTAGAAACGGCTGCACGGGGTTTTCTTGCCATGTGCGCAGCCACGCAGCTGCGCACCTTAGAGGGAACAGTGTATGTGAGTGGTTAATAGAGCTGAATCATGACAAAACAGTTGTTCAGGTTCAGTTTCTTGATCATGGAAATAAGACCGCAGGACTTAAAAAGCTCCTCTTGTAGTATAATCACATAGTACTAACACACTCAAAATTTTAAAAGGATTACTTTAGTCTTCAGATATGATGGCAATTTTGAAATTTCATTCATACTATTCCAGTCAACACTAAGACCCCCATCTTTGGAAAGGGAAAATCCAGAAAAGGCGCTGAAACATAAGAAAAATGCTAAGATTCCTGTAACAGTCTAAAAAAAGACATTGAAAAAGCAGCAAGCAGTTCAAAGCAAAAGCCAGAAGGGTACTAAAAGGTCTAGAAGGTGAAGTTGTAAAATGAAAGCTTAAAAGTATTAGAGGTTACAGGCAAGGAGTCAAGAGAGCAAAAAATGGAAGCACTGCATGCTACGTTACATGCATTTAAGCAGGAATGTATCCCTTAAGACAGAGGAAGCTTACTTGGTGCTCTCCAAATATTTCAGAAAACAGTTCACATCAATTCCAGGTTGTATGGCCAGTGGCTAGAAAGGAACCACTGAATTCTGATATAAGGAAAATCTCTCAACCTTCAAATCTCCTTCATTCAGGCAATGTAGTCCAGTCCACTGTGCGCATACACACACACCACACACACACCACACAAACACACACACACACACACACACAGAAAGAGGGGGGAAGGGAGGGGGATAGAGAGAGAGACAGATAGACAGACAGAGACAGAGAGGCAGAGAGGCAGAGGAAGAGCTTCAGCCACCCTGCTGCCCACAGACAAATCCTATAGCCATTCGTACTATTCCTAAAACTTCTCCCCCTTTTGCTTTTCTAGCCAATTACATAGACTCCAGTATGGGACATAATAGGAATGGTCATTGAAGATGAAGGACATATTAATTCAATTTCCTCTCTTTCCCACCATCATTTCATGGCAGCAATGGATAGTTCTGCATTATGAAAGTATCTTTCATTTTGGCAGGGAAATCTCTCAAAGAGATTTGAGAGATATCAACGCTAGTGTTGATACTGCTCTACACTCAGCCACTGACTAAAGGAAGGGTCAGTAAGAGGAGGAAAAATGTTTTGGAGTGGAAATGACGACAGTTTGTTCGTACATGGGCTGTAAAAGTAGGGACAAAGCAAAAGGGGAAAAAACCCAATTTAATTTTATTTATCCAACTTTTGTCAAATATGGAGCTGGATCAATAGTAAAACTGGCTGGTGTGAATGAGCAATCAAAGATCTGCCCTTCTTTGCACATGTGCAATGTGCACTAAAAAAAGGTAAGAGAGACCCAACTGAGAACTGAGGAAAAACTTCCTGACAGTGAGAACAATAAACCAGTGGAATGGCTTGCATTCAGAAGTTGTGGGTGCTTCATCACTGGCGGCTTTTAAAATGGGACTGGGGAGCCACTTGTCTGGAATGGCATAGGATCTCCCGCTTGTACAGGGGGTTGGACTAACAGACCTCCAAGGTCCCTTCCAACTCTGTTATTCTATTAGTCTGTTTAACTGCCCACTTATGTCAGCCATTTTGACATCATTCACACCCTCCTCTGTCAGATGCCGCTGCATGAAGGATTCTCTCATATTTGTTTGAGTAACTGAACCAAAGAAAATTCTATACTCTCCACTTCAGATGTTTTGAAACCAGCCACTGTCCTGGCTTTTTCCACATACAGTACTTATTCATATAAAATTAACAGTGGGGTATATTGGGAACATTTGACATTTTGCAAAGTCAGGACACTCATCTATACAACCAGAAAAAAATTCACAACATTTTTATATAGAGATTTGAACAAATGTCAGTGTCACATTCACCTTCTCCCTCTGCACATTTTCCTTTGAAATAATATTCACACATCTGTTAAGGGCATCTTAGGGTTAGCTTACATCTTCTCTTCCTTGTATTTCCATCCCTTCTTTGTTCCAATGAATTCAGGTTAGATATCAGGAACAAACTATAGTCTTTCCAGAGACAGTCAGACTATAGCTCCATTCCTTACTAATATACCATGATTAGTTAGGTTTCATGAGAATCATACCTCAGTAACATCTGGAAGGCCACGTGTAGCCTATTTTAGTAAACATGATGTTTCCCAAAAAATCTATCATCCAGATGTTAACCAGATGTTAACCTGGTTAGATATGTCTTGACAATGAAACATTTTGTTTCTCAACTCTATTTTTTGTTATGAATCTTGGTAAACACTGAATCCATTCACTGGACACTTTTGCACAGGCATTGGTAAGAAAATAAGCTATTATGGCTTCCCAGAATGGTCAATTTCTCCTGCAAAGCAATGTTGACTGCCTTTTATTTATCCAATAACAAAGTTATTCTGAAACGCTCATCAAAACATAGAAGCTTTAAATAATGGACATGCTCTTCATTGTCCTTTCCGCTAAGATCACAGGTGCATGACCTTGCCCCCAGTGCAAAAACGCTGTTGTCATGGAAACTCCTTGGGATGCTGAATTGACAACAAGTGACATTCAATCCAGCAGAGACATCTCTCTATTGCTTTTCCTTCCATCAGAAGAACAGTCCTGACCAAGGGTTAGCATTTAAAACTGAGTTCATGGCATTTTAATGACTAGGATAGCACTTGGGATTAGAATATATGCACCAAGCTTTTTTTTTAAATGATTGTGATTTTTTTTTAAAGGGAACTGACATGTGTCATAGAGGAAAACTGGTATCAGTGATGTTGTAATTTAATTTTGGACTATTGTTCAGTAGTGTTATGGGGAATTAATGAACACATTCTTCAGTTATTAAAGGAGACAGGGACTGAAGGTTTCATAACATTTAACTAGCAGTTTGAAGAAAGTTTTCACTGGGTCTTTTAAAAAATTCATTTATTCAGGTATTTAACAATCCTGCCTGAATGTTTAAACCGAAGTGTAAACTTTAATATAGTGTGGCCTGTCATCTTTTATTCACTTTTTTCTAAATAATTAAGATTAAAAATGGCCAATTCCTGTCCCATGGGCTATATGCCATCCCCTACAATATCACCCCTTCCTTTTTGGGGGGGGGATCTGCAACCTGCACCAAAAGGGGAAAAAATCAAACTACATTATTTGATTACCAAATCTCCTAATTCTGATTAATTAATCACAACCCTGCTGCATATCTTTTTTTTTGTAGTATCCATCTAGAACCAATTTCTATAAAACACAGTTGCAATTATAGTCAACTCATTACAGAGAAGAAAATCTGTTCCTTTCCTTCAGGAAAAGGTACTTAACAATTGGCCTTTTTCAAGTATTTACATGATATTTTGTAATTAATCAAAAGGAAAGGCCAGAAAGAGAAAATTAATACTTAAAGCTAAATAGATAAATTAAAAGGTTATTTCATAGAAATAATAGGAGTGCAAATACACATTTTATTTAATAGAATTAAATAAATAAAATTTAGTGATTAGGAATAGAATAATAAAATATATTAAGATACATTTTCTATTCAATTTATTTAAGGGAAGTATCAGTATAATAATATAAATCTTTTCCTAATAGCACTGTGTGAGAAGGTTGTTCCAGCTTCAGGAAAATCCTGTGAAAAACAATATTTAAGGGATTTTTTTAAAAAAAAATTCAAGAGGTTAGACCAGATGCAATCAAGGGAGACTGATTTCCACAAAGTAGGAGCTAAATGGGAAACAAACATGTGATGGTCACGTTTACACAAGGAAGAATTAGTCAGTCTGAATTCTACAATCAAGCCAAGTTGAGAAGAACATGTTTTGCAATCAAATTATTCAAATCAGTAGGAGTTCCTTTCTGCACAGACAAGGTCAGCTCCGCAATTTAAACTGACAATGCTCCTGAATGCCCAATCGGTGTAGGTTTTGGTGGGGAAAAAAAGATAAAGGAGTGAATCAGGAGAGGTGTAGGATCACATGAACTGCACCATTTTTTTCTCTGCATCAGTGAGCAAAATTAGGAAGATGTACTCACAAACTACTAGAACAGTGGTTCTCAACCTGTGGGTCAGGACCCCTTTGGGGGTCGAATGACCCTTTCACAGGGGTCACCTAAGACCATCGGAAAACACATTTTTTCAATGGTCTTAGGAACTGAGACACCAAGTTTATGGTTGGGGGTCAACACAACATGAGGAACTGTATTAAAGAGTCATGGCATTGGGCAGGTTGAGAACCACTGTACTAGAATAATGAGGCAGGACACCACAAGGCAAGTATTAAATGGACTTTTTTGTACTTGATTATGAAAAACCTTGTGCATTTCCTTATTCTAAAACAGTAAGTGAGGTAAGTGAATGTAATAGATAAAAACCTATCCAGTTCGGGGGGGGGGATATATTCAGTTATTCTGAGGGCTATTAAATGCTGTAGGAAGCTTAAATATTGCCATCCTCATGGCAATTACTCAAAGTGAGCCATTTTTAAAATATTTTACTATTTTTATACTAATTACATTTATACTCTGTCCTTCAACCAGAGAGCTCAGTGTGGTATACATGAACAGTATCTTTAGGCCTCCTGAGATTCTGGATAGGAGTGTAGTTAAGTTTCTATTTTCTTTTTCTTCCTAGTGTTTTTACCGCAAGTGTAGGGTTCACCTTGTTTCTTTTGAATCAACCAAGTGTGGATCCATCGGTTGCAGCACAAGTTGACTGACTGGCTTGTTGCCCAAGCCTCACTCTGACATCATGGGCTGAGAGAGAGTAACTGACCCAAAGTCGCCCCACCGGTTTTCATGCCTAACCCAGGATTACAATTCACAGTCTCCTGGTTTATAGCGTGGAATCTTAATCGCTAGACCAACTAGCTCTTATCTAAGTTTCCATACACTTACAGCTGGTCTTCAACACACAGCTACCGTGTTTCCCTGAAAATAAGACAGAGTCTTATTTTCTTTTGACCCCCGAAATAAGCACGTGGCCTTTTCAGAGATCTCTTATTATTTTTGAGGTGCAGGAAGTGGCGAGCGTAGTCACCTCATGGCTGCTGCTGTGTTGCAATATTTTAAGGAAGGGCTTATTTTTGGGGGAGGACTTATTTTAGTGTGTGCTCAAAAGCCCAATTAGGCTTATTATTGAGGGAGATCTTATTTTGGGGAAAACAGAATATAACTGAGTTTGGAATTACAATTGTAGGTTACTGTGGCTCACGTGATTATACACAGACATTTTTTGTGCTGGTCATTAAGTGAACACCATGATCAGTATGCTAATGCTGAGGTCATTAAGTGAGCACTGTAGTCATTAAGCAAGTCAATTTTCCTCAATGGCATTCTTTTCAAGCAGAAAAATGTCACAAATCGTGGACACACTTCTATGAGCGCTGCAAATGGCTATAAAGGTAAGCTGGTTGCCAAGGCCCAAAAAGTGAACATGTGACTACGATTAAGTGTGCAACTGTTGTAACTTTGACAATGAGTTATTAGGAAACAAATGAAAGATTCAGAGATATGTGACTTCCATCAGCCATCCTCAATAAGGAAAAATCTGGATGCCGGATCGCTTAGCAGACATAAAGTACACTAGGTACAGATTGGTTAAGTAAAAGTTATAGAGAGTGGTGATAACTTCTTTTTTCTTTCCAGAAAAAGAAATTTGACTGCTTGTAGCTTGACCTTGTTGGTATACATATTTTAAGAGCCAAACCATCTTTCTGTTAGACACTTGAAACAGAGAATTGCTAAATTTTGCTGCCTTATATTCTTAAAGTTAAAACCACTGCTAAAATTAAACATTTTCAGCAATGCTGGAAGCTTTATCTGGCTTTGCAATTCATATTGGGGTGGAAATGAAGGACTCAAACATAGCTACAGAAATCTTAGGGCTTATCTTGCAACCCATTCAATTTATTATTATACCTATTGGTGCAGAGTATATTGTAGCAATTTTTTAAAAAACTGTGTGGCTCATACAATAGATGCCCTATTTATTAGCTATACCCTTGAAATAATTTTGAGAAAGGAAAGCAATGTAAAATTCCTTAGGAGGTCAAAGAAAGTTTTGAACGTAGGTGAAAAGATAAAAAATATCTGTGCAACTAATGTCTTATTTATGAATTTGCCACATTCAGTGTTCATTGTTCTACATTGTCTACATTCAGCAAAGAAAGGGAAAACAATCAGGACCAAGCAGACAAAACCCAGAGATTCTCACAAACAGCAATTGAAGAAGGCACCAAGGAGGCAAAGTGGGGTTGAAATTAAATAGTTGTTGGGTTTTTTTTAAAAAAATAAGTACCCTGAATTTCCAAGAGTGAAAAGTGGAGGCACAATCAGAACTGAATAACACTATGCAACAGTATTTTCTGACCCAGAGTCTGAATTGATGGTTACCATGTTTGATGATAACAAAAATTGATGTTATATAAAAATTTTCTCTAATCAGAGATTCCAGGTAAACTAGTTTCATTCCAAAAGCTTCTAGATAAATTAGTGATTTTAAGCTGCTTGTTTACTATTCTGTTTCCTTTGAAGTGACAGGATGCAAAGTGAATTTGCTATGCACAATATCCTGTACATTTCAGATTCAGACTTCCAGTTCAGATATGAATTGAGATGAAATGGAAGGTTCCTTCTTATCATCTTTATCATCATTTGCCTTCAGATCATTTGGTAATGCTGCTGAACCTATTTCCTCCCCTAAAGAGAATTTGTCAGATTGATAACTTCCAGGCATTATTAATCTGAAGAATACTGTTTTTGGTTCATATCTTAAACATGGAGAAGGGAGACATGCTTTTATGCAGCCATTCATCCTGGAATCCCAAGTTTTTTTAACTCAAGACTTGAATAAGAATTTGAAACAATACAAGACCCTTGGATACAAAAATCACACCTAAGATTTACAAATTATGTTCGACCATTTTTATTTTATTCTTAAGCCCAAAATGGAGATTCCCAGAGCATATAAATTAACAAGGCTATGCCTACCCTCAAATTAATGATATGAAGGACCCAAAGCAAAGAAAAAGAATTAGGAAACCTAGAAGAAAAAGAAGTCCCAGATTCTGCAGCATAAACGGACATATAGCACCATTTTCTATAAAGGCAAAAAGAAGACAATATGCATCCATCTGTGTGTGTGTGAGAGAGAGAGAGAGAGAGAGGGAAGGAGGGAGAGAGAGGAAGAGATTTGATTAACCTACAAAAAAATAAAAGCCTGTCCTTCAAATCCACACTTTTAAAACGTATTAGCACAAGATAATAAAGAAAAGGGAAATAAAATGCATACTGTGGCATTTGCTTTTGTGCATGCATGAATGTATTTTGCTTGTTGGAATTTTCTCTCTTAATCTCTATGTAACCTTTGAAACATAAGTAAATATTTCACTCTCCAGTACTAGAGCTACTAGAGCTACCCTTCCTTCCTTCCTTCCTTCCTTCCTTCTCGTCCCCCCCCCCCTTCCATTTCTTTTGTTATTCCAATTTCATTTCCAGGGTATGTGGACTGCGGGCTCAGCAGTCACCGAAGTCTGAAGTGACTCTTGGGACCTCCTCACTGTTCTATATGCAAATGGCCCTGCACCTGGGCAGCGGAGCGGGCTTGCCGACAGTTTAGTTATGCAAATCTGATTGATCGAGAGCATATTGCAGAAGAACACACGCCGGCCTGAGACACTGGCAGCTATATTTCACTGGCTAAATTCCCGAAGACGGGGAGGGGGGGGAATTAAATGCCAAGCGTTTTGATGCATCTTTCTTTCAACCCCTGAAGTGCAATAGGGTTCATTTCAGTATGTTTTTCAACACTTTGTTTAAATGTTGCTAATGTACTTGATTGTGTTGTTTGCTGAGTTAACAGAAGGACTGGGTTTTTCTTCTGTTTTAAAAAGTTATAATAAAAAGGAGGAAGAGGGATTGAATGTCCCAAATTTAGAGTCCCTGTGATGTCACAGCTCAATAGTCTGCCAGCTTCTCTGATGATAAAATGGAGAACTGCAATATACTATAATAGAATGTCCCACAGATAAACCAATTTAATAATACAGAGTGTTCGGAATTCATTGTTTAATACCAGTAAAAAAAAAAACCTGCAGATAAGGATTGTATTTATCATAAACATTGGAAATGCCTTTTCTATTAATCAAACATCTCCATACAGAGGAAAAATAAAAGGAAAATGTAGGTGCTATCCTATATTCAGTCGCCACTGAGTAGCATAGAGATGCATTCTCAGTCTTTAGACCCTCCTATTATATGGTTTGCAGCCCCAAAATTCTCAACAGCTGCTGTTCTAGCTAAGAAATTTGAGGGATTGAAATCAGACATCCATGAAGTTTCTTTGGGTTAAGATGGGCTATAGGATTTAGCAACCTGACAATCATAACACTTGTTACAGTTTTAATTCTACCATTACCCAGATGTACTATACAGAAGCGATCTCAAGCAATAGGTGCAATCTGGTAGTGTCTCACCCAGGGATTTTCCAACCTGTTGTATCCATGTTCTCAACCAACAGATTCCAAAATGCAGTGGGCAGGCACCTATCCCTACAGCTTTCATACTGGCCCAAACATACTACCAATGAAGCAGCTACTGTCAGGTAAGACAATGCTACTAATAGTTCTCAAACTTAAGACTTCCTCAAGGTGAGCACAATCCCAGATGTTTAAATGGATATTTCTATGTTGTATTCTGGACAACAGTATGGGAATTAGATCATAGGATAAAAGAGTCAGAGGGGACCTTGGAAGTCTTCTAGTCCAATCCCCTGCTTGAGCAGGACAGCCTATATCATTTCAGGCAAATGTTTGTCCAGGTTCTTTTTGAAAGCCTCCAGTGATGGAGCACCCACAACTTCTGAAAGCAAGCTATTCCATTGATGGATGGCTCTCACTGTTAATAATTTTCTCCTTCGTTCTAGGTTGCTTTTCTCCTTAGTTAGTTTCCCTCCATTGTTTCAAGTCTTGCTTTTTGGTGCTTTGGAAAACAGTTTGGTTTACTTGGTTTGGTTTATTGGATTTATATGCCACCCTTCTCCCAAGGACTCAGGGCAGCGTACAACATTAAAAAACACACATATTACAAAAGTTAAAATAAAATTAAATAGAATATCCCAAACAAACCCAATTAGGATTAACAATAACATTTTTTTAAAAAATGATTAAAATTAACAATGATCAATAATTTATTATGTTTTGTTCAGGCCAGGCTGGCTTGTGGGAAAAGTCAACTTTTTAAGGCACGGTGGAAGGACCGGAGGTCGGGGATTATATGAAGCTCCAGGGGCAGCTCATTTCAGAGGGAAGGCACTTCCACAGAGAAGGCTCTCCCCCTGGGGGTCGCTAGCCAACACTGTCTGGCCAATGACACCCTGAGGAGGCCAACTCTGTGGGATCGCACTGGACGGTGGGAGGCTACCGGTGGCAGTAGGTGGTCTCGCAGGTATCCTGGGCCTAAGCCATGGAGTGCTTTAAAGGTCATAATTAGTACCCTGAATTGCACCTAGAACACAACCGGCAACCAGTGTAGGGCACCTAAAAGGGGTGCAACATGGGAGCACCTAGGTGCCCTCATGATAACCCGCGCAGCCGCATTCTGGACCAGTTGAAGCCTCCAGGTGCTCTTCAAGGGCAGCCCCATGTAGAGAGCATCAGAGTAGTCCAGGCGAGAAAGGATGAGGGCATAAGTGACTGTGCACAGAGTATCCTGATCCAGGAAGGGGGGCAACTGACGTACCAGGCGAACCTGGTAAAAGCCCCCCCTGGTCACGGCCATCAGGTGTTCTTCTAAACTAAGCCACATATCCAGGAGGATGCCCAGATTGCGGGCCCTCTCTGAGGGGGCTAAAATTTCTCCCCCTATCATCAAAGATGGAATAAGATACACAAATCTGGATGACAGAAACCACAGCCACTCAGTCTTGGAGGGATTGAGCTTGAGCCTGTTCCTCCCCATCCAGATCTGCACAGCCTCCAGGCATCGGGACATCACATTGAGGGCATTGTTTGGGTGGTTTGGGGTAGAGATGAAAAGTTGGGTATCATCAGCATATTGATGATACCATACTCCAAAACCACAGATGATCTCACCCAGTGGTTTCATATATATGTTGAACAGGAAGGGTGAGAGAACTGACCCCTGGGGCACCCCACAAGTGACGTGCCTCAGGGTTGATCCCTGCCCTCCAGTCAACACAAACTGTGACCGATCCGACAGGTAGGAGGAGAACCACTGTAAAACGGTGCCCCCCACTCCCAACCCCCAAGTCATCACAGTAGGATACCATGGCCAATGGTATTGAAAGCCGCTGAGAGGTCTAATAGGACCAGGACAGAGGAGCAGCCCATGTCCCGAGCCCGCCAGAGATCATCGCCCAACGCGACCAATGCCGTCTCCATGCTGTATCCAGGCCTGAAACCCGACAAAAACAGATCCAGGTAGACAGCTTTATCCAGGTACGTGCTACCGCACTCTCAAATTACAAAGCGAAGGTTGGAGACCGGATGATAGTTGGCTAAAGAAGCTGGGTCCAGGGAAGGCTTCTTAAGGAGAAAGCGCTTGTTCGCAGCTGAAAAATCACAGGGCATCATGTCTGCGCATGGGCGAGAAAGATGGCTGCCGGGTTTGCCGCTCGGCTTCTGTACTGAAACAAAATCTTGTAGAGAGGAGAAATTTGGTGTTTTTGAGCTGGCCCAAGGGAGGTGAGGCTGTCCGAACACCTAGCAGTCCTGGAGCTGGCAGCGGATCGGAAAATTCGACCTCTCCGAGCTGCCAGCTCGGAAAGACGCCGAGCCCCGAAAAAAAACGCCGAGAGATGTCGTTGTTGCTGGTCGCCGACATTGCTGGCCGCGGACGCCGCCTAACACCGCCTAACATCACGGCTTGAACGAAAAAAAGCCTGCGGAGACGGCGGAGACTGAACAACCAAAAGAAAAGCTGGTGAGAGGGGAAATTGGCCCCTAGGACCGAGTCGAGGGAGTTGGGAAGTGACACGGACGCTGAAAGACGTCGTTTATTGCTGGCCCCCGACATTGCTGGTCGCGGATGCCGCCTAATGCTGCCTAACATCGCGGCTTGAATGAAAGAAACCTGCGGAGACTGCGGAGACTGGAAAAACAAAAGGAGAGCTGGTGAGAGGGGAAACTGGCCCCTGGGACCGAGTCAAGGGAGTGGGGAAGCGATACGGACGTCCTGTGACTTAGAGCTGGCAGCGGATCGGTAAAACCTCAATTCTCTGAGCTGCCAGCCCCGAAGGGACACCGACATTGCTGGCTATTAACATCACTAATATTATTGGCTACAGACATCGCCCACTCCCGGATTCTGACCTTCTGACGCGTTGGGGCACTTAAGAACGCTGGGCTCGACCGTTGAATGGAACGCCTCCCCCCTCCTCTGCCATCGGAGACAAGTTTTCTTTCCTCCCTCTTTCGATTCTTGGAAATGACACTAAGAGAGGTTATTGGAATGAACCCACCCATCAGACTTTTTCCATTATGGTCAACTTCCCGGATCTCACTGCTGCAGTTGACATCCGAACTCACTCTATCTCCCAGCCCCTCCCCTCCTTGGACTATAGTGAACTCTTCAGAAGAGCCCCCCTCAAGGTGTGGCCCTCCCCTAGGAGAGGGCGGAAGACACCTTTGGACTTATATAAGCCTAGTACGGACTTTGTGAGCCTGCGCAATTTTTAATTTGGTATGTTGAGTGCATGGGATTGTCTGTGATAGTGTGAATGACCTCACTTTTACTATTATTATTGCTGTAATTTGTGTTTTAATTATTGCGTGAGGACTGTTTGAGTGAGTGCCTGGGTATGACTGATTCGGAGGACCTGCCGGGGTATGCGGGGGTCACCGGGGTGGTTGGGGGGACTACAGCCACGGGAGAGGGTCGGAGCATTGCGGTCATAACAGGGAGAGGCAGATATGGTGGGGACTTTAGGGCTGGCCATTACCGGGGAAGGAGGGCTTGCTACATTACAGAGATCCCTCCTTCCGGCCCTATGAGTCCCACTCCAAGGTCAGATGGCGCGAGTAATCGGGACCCTGGTCTCAGGCTGCTGTCGCTAAATGCCAGGTCTGTTGTTCACAAGGCTCCCCTCGTCCGGGACTTAATTTTAGATGAGGGGGCAGACCTGGCATGTATTACTGAGACATGGCTGGGCACGGAGGGAGGAGTCCCCCTCGTAGAGATGTGCCCAGATGGATTTCAGGTCTTCATCAGCCGAGAGCCCAGGGAAGGGGTGGCGGTGTGGCTATTGTTGTCCGGGAGTCTTTAGCACCTCGTAGGATCCCTGCTCCGGAGCTTGTCGGGTGTGAGTCCCTACTGTTGAAGTTGGACCTCAAGGGTCAAGTGGGTCTGCTGCTAACGTACCTGCCTCCCAACTGCATTGCAGCAGCCCTCCCCTCGCTCCTCGAGTCGGTAGCCGAGCTAGCAATTGAGTTCCCTAGGCTCATCGTTCTGGGGGACTTCAATTTGCCTTCGCTCGGTGAACACTCGGATGGAGCGCAGGAGTTCATGGCTTCCATGACAGCCATGGGCTTGACCCAGGTAATTCGAGGCCCAACCCACTCAGCGGGTCACATACTCGACCTCGTATTTCTCTCGGAGCAGTGGACTTGTGATCTTGGTCTGAGGGGTAATGAGATCATACCCCTGTCATGGTCAGACCACTGCCTACTGAGACTAGACTTCCGGAGGCCAAACCCCCACCGTAGGGAGGAGGAACCGACCAGGTGGTTCCACCCCAAGCGACTTATGGACCCCTTGAGGTTCCAGATGGAGCTTGGGGTTATTCCTGATACTCTCGCCCACAGTTCGGCGGAGACTCTGGTCGCTGCCTGGCACTCGGCAGCATCAGAGTCTCTTGACCGGATTGCGCCACTACGGCCCCTCCGGGTCGGCGGATCCCGGAGGCCTCCTTGGTTCACCGAGGAGCTCCGGGAGATGAAGCGCCGGAGGAGACGCCTAGAGCACTTGTGGAGGTCCGATAGGTCCGAATCGAACCGAGCACTTTTGACAGCATGCACCAAGGAATATATCAGGGCATTAAGGACAACTAAAAGAACACATATTGCCACCTTGGTTGCGTCCGCCGAGTCCCGCCCGGCCGCCCTCTTTAGGATAACCCGCTCCCTCCTAAATAGGAGGGAGGCGGGGGACCCCTTACAGGGTAAGGCTGAGGAGTATGTCCAGTTCTTGGCGGACAAAGTTGCTCGGTTTCGGTCGGACTTGGACTCCACCCCTGCAGATCCAGCCGAGACACAGGGGGATAACTTGGCAGACCATCTCTGGGTTGAGTTTCAGGATGTTGCCTCTGGGGATGTGGACAAGGCTATGCGAGCTGTAAGTGCCTCCACCTGTATACTGGACCCGTGTCCCTCCTGGCTGGTCGCCAACAGCAGTGAGGTGACACGAGGCTGGATCCATGCGGTCGTTACCGCCTCCCTTCGGGAGGGGCACTTCCCTGCCGCACTTAAAGCGGCGGTGGTGAGACCCCTCCTGAAGAAACCATCCTTGGATCCAGCCGTTCTTAATAACTACCGTCCAGTCTCCAACCTTCCCTTCATTGGGAAGGTTGTCGAGAAGGTGGTGGCCTTCCAGCTTCAGCGTACCTTGGAGGAAGCTAGTTACCTTGACCCCTTCCAGTCCGGCTTCAGGCCCGGTTACAGCACAGAAACCGCTTTGGTCGCATTGACCGATGATCTCTGGAGAGCCAGAGATGGAGGCTATGCGTCCATCCTGGTTCTCCTTGACCTCTCAGCGGCTTTCGATACCATCGACCATGGTATCCTTCTGCGACGACTGCGGGAGGTGGGAGTGGGAGGCACTGTTTTGCAGTGGTTCTCCTCCTACCTCTCGGACAGGTCGCAGTCGGTGTTGGTGGGGGGGCAGAGATCGTCCCCGAGGCCCCTTACCTATGGGGTGCCACAGGGCTCGGTCTTATCCCCCCTACTATTCAATATATACATGAAACCGCTGGGCGAGATCATTCGGAGGCACGGGATAAAATACCATCAATACGCGGACGACACACAGTTGTATCTGTCCGCCCCGTGCCAACTCAATGAAGCGGTGGACGTGATGAACCGGGGTCTGGAGGCCGTTAAGAACTGGATGAGAGCTAACAAACTGGTACTCAACCCAGACAAGACCGAGTGGCTGTTGTGTTTCCCTCTCAACAATTTGGCCAGTGTTCCATCACTCAGGCTGGGGGGTCAAAATTTACACCCCTCAGATAGGGTCCGCAACTTGGGAGTCCTCCTGGACCCACAGCTGACTTTTGACCATCATTTGTCAGCTGTGACCAGGGGGGCATTTGCCCAGGTTCGCCTGGTACGCCAGTTGCGACCCTACCTGAATCGGGAGGCCCTCACAACAGTCACCCGAGCCCTTGTGATCTCTAGGCTGGAATACTGCAATGTGCTCTACATGGGGCTGCCCTTGAAGAGCATCCAGAGACTTCAGCTAGTCCAGAATGCGTCCGCGTGAGTGATCGTGGGCGCACCACGGTTCGCCCACATAACACCGATCCTCCGTGAGCTGCGCTGGCTACTTGTTGATCTCCGGGTGCGCTTCAAGGTGCTACTTACCATCCATAAAGCGCTCCATGGTAGTGGATCTGACTATTTGAGAGACCGCCTTCTGCCGATTACCTCCCTTCGTCCCATCAGATCGCATAGAGTAGGCCTCCTCCGAATTCCATCCGCCAGTCAGTGCCGACTGGCGACTACGCAGAGGAGAGCCTTCTCTGTAGCAGCTCCGACGCTTTGGAACGATCTCCCCGTGGAGATTCGTACCCTCACCACCGTCCAGACCTTCTGCACAGCCCTCAAGATCTGGCTATCCCGTCAGGCCTGGGGATAAGACCCTAATCTCGCCCCACCCGAATGCTGAATGAATGTTGTGTTTTATTGTTTTATTTTATTATACTCCACATTTTCTTTCTGTGTTTTGTCTTGCACTCCCTTCCTATAAATTGTAAGCCGCCCTGAGTCCCCTCAGGGAAAAGGGCGGCCTATAAATGTCAAATAAATGAAATGAAAATGAAAAATGAAATGAAAGGAGGGGCCTCACCACCGCCTCCTTCAAAGCGGTGGAAAAGAACCCCTCTCTCAATGAAGCATTGGTAATCGCCTGGAGCCAGCCTCGTGTCTCCTCCTGGGAAGCCGAGACTAACCAAGAGGGACACGAGTCCAACACACAAGTGGCAGCACTGAGTCTCCCCATAATCCTGTCCATGCCCTCGGGGGTCACAGGGTCAAACTCATCCCAGATGGTCTCCACAAGATTCATCCCCGTCGACTCGCCCGAATTTACCCAGTCAGAGTCCAAGCCTGTTCGGATCTGAGTTTGACACCCCTTGTCTTTGTAGGAACCATTCAAATATTGGAATTGCTTCTCATGGTCTTCTTAAAGATATTATTTCTCAAACTTCTCAAACTACATTATATCTCTAGGCTTACCTATCCAAATAATAACCCCATTCAGTCCTATTTAATTTTTTGAAATTAACCAAGGTCCATGGCGTGCTGTGATTTTAATTTTTGCCTAACTGCATTGAGGAAAAGACATAGAGCCTTGACATATGTCTACAAATATATATAAATCTCTGTTATAAAGCTTCCTAGTGTGCTATCCTGGAGATAAATCTGGTTAGCAACAAATAATGAGACAAGTAGCAACATACTAATAGCAAAATAGTTAAGGAGATGCAATCTGATGGGCGACCAACATGATGATTTGGCTTCACAGAAAGAAATTTAAATCTTGGCTGTTGTGCATTGCTTTAGCCCCAATTATATATTATAAGCTACCTTTTTAGATGAACATAATATACTAATTGAATTAAACCAGAGCTCAGTCTAAATTTGTAGAAACTTGTATTTCAAGCCATTAATTGATTTTTAAATATCAGTACTGTTTTGATCATTTAGATTATGCAGCTTTAGCCTCAAAATACAAACATACACATGTATAAATGTATTAGCATACCTTGCATTTCTGAAAGAGAAATAAGAGTGTTCACATTAAAGCTATCATCCTAAACTTTTTTTTTTCAGTACTTAAGGTGTATTGATTCTACTGCAGATAATGTTATGTAATTGCAGTTCTATGCTATTTTTCAAGTTAGGGTTCAGTTATGATTTCCAAGTATTGGCAGAAACTTATTTTCCAATTAATATTCCTACATCCTTCCCTCCTTGTTATCATCAGCAGTCCCAGCATTTTTAGAGGCATCGCTATCCCATGACCCCTAACTTGTGTTGATGGTGTCCAGTTTTTCATCTCCACATTCTATATATTTGTTTGCATGCATCCCAAAAATTGTTCAGAAAATGATGGATAATTATGGATAAAAAAAAGAAACTCGGCATCTTAAAACACAGATCAAGAAATATTTCAATAAGTCAACCCAAAATCATCAACTCTGTTGTTGTTTTTAAGTCCTACTTGTGTACCTGGTTCTTAGAGAGCTTCTGCTGTTCTGGTGCCCTTCTGCTGGGTGTTTCCACTTCTCTTGAAAATTATTTTAGATGGGTTCATACCTCCTGCATTAAAAGAGTGCAGGATGGGACCCACTTGGGCAGTCTGTATTCTGTACTGCAGCTATTCCCATCACTCATAGTCCATGTGCTTCTCTGCCTTGCATATTCTAGTATGGGAAAGTGATATATGCACACAATAATGTAGCTGCATAGAATTCTCACACACAAGAAGAAGTCGTGAGAATTTCCCTTTATGGAGGTAAGGTGTGAGGAGTCTGGTACTGAGAAGATGGATAATCTTTCTTCCACTGTTTCAGTCACTAGTTCCAAAAGGAAGTCAGCCATTCCAAAGTACAGAATGAGTGTTTAAAAAAAGCCCAGTGAATCTAAATTGCAGTTAAATTCAACTAAGGGCTGGAACAGTTGTATTCTAGAGCCACTCTACCCAAGCTTTCTGGCTTGACAGAGCAGTGGGGCATGGGACAGGGGATGGTTCCATGTGAGCAGCAGGTGCACACACTCATGCATGCAGTTCCATTTGCACAAGCAGTGTGCATGCATGCCTTCCACTCTCATAAATGGAGTTTTGCATGCTTACACACACACACACACACGCCACTCACACAAGTGGAGCTGTGCACATGCACACTTGCCTGCCACTTATGGGGCCCAGTTCCAAATGGGCCATGGCCGGTACTGGCTTGGGACCTGGGGGTTGAGGACTCCTGTTCTAGAGAATTGAAAAGCTTGTTCCTAACTTTCATGGTTTTTCAGTTGGTCCTAACTAAAGTGTAGCCCTGTTGGGACCTGCAGTGTGATTGACTGACATTATCTCATTGGGCAGTGTGTGTTTTTTAAGCTAAGAAATGTTTTATCTCTATGCCTTCTTCAAACACAGCTTCAATTAAAAAAAATATGCTATCCCTTATACAATTTTAAAAACTGCATTGCTGTTTGACAAAAAAAAAATGTTTTGTTAAAGTAATTTATTCCAAATTGCTATAATCCACATTAGAAAATTAATAAAGCAAACCTACATTTTGGAGCTGAAAGAGGGTTGATATTGATGCTTGGCTGATCTTTTTAAAAGGGTGTGTCTGTGTCCTATTGATAACTAGGCAGATAGATATAAATATATAAATGAAAGGGAGACTGAGAATGCTTTGTCAGTCCCTAATCTATACTTCTGCCACTTTCCCATAACAAAATAAAATAAAATAATAAAGTAAACAAAATAAAATAGGACATTTGACAAGCAAACCCTACCCAGAGGGTCAAATATGTAGATCCTGGGAAAGGTCAAGTTTAATCTCTGCCCACGATGCCCTAGTGCATCCCTCACAACAGCTGACTAACAAAAGGGGCTCAGCACTGTGACTGACAGAATTCTTAATTGTATCCACTCATTCATGACAATTTGATTAAAATATTACGCCAAAGTCTCACCCCCTGTTTGCTTCGATCCTCCAAATCTAATTTTGAATTTTCAGAAAGGAGATTACCTCCACAAGCATGACTGGGATGCTATTAACTTCTACTTAATCTTTATTACTGATGTGAATTTAACATATGTATGGCTTCGTCTCGCTCCTGTTGTTTTTCTCTCTAAAGTAACGTCTAGGCAATATACAAGTGGCGGACATTAATTTTCACTTTGATATCCTGTCATTCCAAAGCTCATACTTTCACATGAGAACTTAAAGATGCACAGTCCTAATACCACAGCCCATTTAGGAAGCCTTGCATGCACACACAAGCTATGGAAGTGTCTTCATGCTTCACGATATCGGAACTTGGCTACACATAGTTTGATCTGTCGCTTATCTATAAGGGTCAATCAATGTAATAAGGAGGATATTTAAACAATCCCTTTTTAAAAACCCTGTCCCAAACTGACAAAACTGGAATTTGGGTTAGGTCATTGTTATCTGACTTGTGTTTCAGATGACAATTACAGAAGAAAGCATTCACATATCAGCATTATACTTCAACATCTCTAAATAATACCTTTGACCTTCTCAAATATAGTTCCTTTGAAGACATTTTCTGAGATGGTAATGCATCAGCTTTTCTCATCACCTATAGAAGCTACAGTATATGGGCAGAATTTCTCCTTGATTTTTGGTGGCCATTCCTCACATCCTCATAGCCTTCAGCAAAAAAATCTAAAATATTATGGAAGATGGAAGATACTGCAACAAATAGGATAAAAAACAAGTAAAGGAATGAAGAAAAAATAAAGAAAAACAGAGATTTCATCAGCCCCCCAGCTAGGATAATCATTGGCAAGAGATTTGGAGAGCTACAATTTAAAACATTTGGAAGAAAATATGACTGTGGGTTTTAAACACTATCAATAACATTGAAAAATATTGAACAATATTCTCCAAAATCATTCAATCCATAATGTAATATCAACTGAGAATGTTTACTTATGAACCCAATCAGTGGTAGGATTCAGCCAGTTCACAGCTATTCAGAAGAACCAGTTGTTAACTTTCTAAGCAGTTCAGAGAACTGATTGTTGGAAGGAATCTCCTTTTGTTTTTTTTTCCACTTTACAGGGCTAATCCTGTAAGGAAGGCAGGAAGGAAACATTCTGGTGTTGTTTCTAGCCTAATCTTTATTGCCTTGCATAAACTGCCTCTCTGGTTAACCCTTATTGCATTGTAACAGCTAAGGCGAAGCGCCCATCGATGTGAATCCCACCACTAAATGCAACTCTGTATCTGTTTTGTAACATGATATAGTAGAGCCTTCTTTCTGGTGGCCCTCAAATTATGGAATTCTATCTTTGGGAAAGTATAATTGGTTGTGCTTGTTTATCCAACATTTCTGGGGTAAAAACAGCTTCAAATACATTTTATATTAACAGGGCTAAACAATTTAGCTAATGAACTGAAGCTGTTACCACATTGCTCAGTCCTGTTCACATATCTACTTCCCTAGATATAGCATATGGACATGCTTAAGATCAAGAACTATACAATAGTTGTAAATGGAATAATTAGGGCTTCTGAGGAGACCCTGATGCAGCACAGACCACATGTTCCCCAAAACTATCTCTGATGGCATCTAACTGATGATTGTTGGAAGAACTTTTAATTATTTTTAATTATATTTTATATAGGGGGCATTGTTTCAGTGGGATTTTTATATAAGTAAGTAATAAATAAATAGTTGAGAATCTAGTTTTAGTGAAAAACTAAGAGCTTGCTATTATAAAGAATGAACCCCACCAACATGAGATGCCAGAGACCAAGACATTAAGCATTTCCTTAGACAGGGAAACTACGTAGGGACTTTGGGATAACATTGTTTCCTTAGCTCAAGCCACCATGTAGGCTTTTGATGTTGACAGGATATAGGAGATAGAAGCAGTGTATACAGAGCATTGAGGTATACAAAGTAAACCTGACATATAAATCTAGTAATGAACACAGATACTCTTTGATTTATGACCATTCACTTAATGATGGTACAAATTAACAATGGCCTCAGAAAAAGTTAGTTTGATTTTATGACTGTCACCTGCTCCCATGGTCATTTGATCACAATATGGGTGGTTGACAACCAGCTCGCATTTCCAACCAGTTGCAGCATCAAGTGGCTATGTGACTGTGTATTAGCAACACTTTTTGCCAGTTTCTTGCAAAAAGTGCCAATGGTTAAGCTGGATTTACGATCCCATGACTCAACTTCTGACTTTGTGACTCAACTGAGGACTATTGTAAAAACAGACATAAAATCAAGTCTGGACACACGATGGACTCAACCTAGCACTGCAACAAATGATGAGAAAAAATCCAGTACCAATTGTGATTGTAAGTGAAGGAATACCTGTAAATATAATAAATAGGAGGAAGGACCATTTATGTGCACCATCTTGAGCTCCATCGCAAAAGACTAGGAATAAATTTAATCCATCAGTCAATGACTAAAGAATAATATTAACTGTATTGAGTTTTATTTAAATTTAAGAGAAAATCAAACATGCTCACATTTGGGGGTTTTGCTGGGAATACCCATTGTATCAGAGTGCAATCTCTGGCACAGGCCTCCAAGACTAAGGGCTGTTGTCGCTCTGGAAAGGGACTCTTCTCTCCAGTTCCTGTCTATCCAGAATAATACAGTTCCCTGTATTTGAAGGAGGGGCATCTTGTAACAACTCTGATTGATCCAAAGACATAAATCTGAAATTCAAGGATCTAATGTAGATGCATTTTTTTATTCATCTAGGTTCCTAATGCTTGTGGTATTCCAATGTGTAATCAAATGGGCGAGGCAGTTCAAATTCACTTTCCCTAGATTTTTATGCCCCCTACCTGCCACTGACATAACTCTAAATAACAAAAGGGTTTTTTTTTTACTCCAAAAACCAATGAGATAATTATCTGATATGTTTCAGTGCTACGTACAGAGAAATGAAACTAATTTTTGTCTTCAAAGGAACTTGGCAGCTGCTTAAATATGCAGCCAACCTTTGAATAAAACAACCCACTTTCTCCTTGATGCTTGCCAAATGGCTTGCTGTTATTTTCAGCTGATGTGTGCCTGTATGTAACTGGTTCACAGCCACCAACATCTATTGTCAATGTGATGAATAGCCAACAACAATTTAAAGAAGCAGGCTGCTATCAGTATTGTTCTCTTGTTCTGAAGCACCAGGAACAACGGTGTGTTTGCTATACATGATAGGAAAATGGGATTTTCTGATTAATATCCTATCAACAACTTTCATCCTAACCAAATCCCAAGGATGATGAATAAATGAATGACGTGTTGTGCTGCCTACTCTGATATTATGGCCACTCTATCGGAGGGGTCAAGGTTGCAAGTTCAGCTTTCCTATTCAGTGGATATTACCTGAGAAGCTTGCATAAATCTAACTTCTTTGTTCACAGACACGAAATTCAAAATAAACAAATGGTTGAGTTAAAGCAGTTTCAGTGTTGCTTATTAAACTATTTATTAAACCCTGGGTGGCGATACTGACAATTTTTGTACAACCTTGACAGAGGAGGAGTCTTTAAATTTATTTGTTTGTGTGTGTGTTTGTTTGTTTATGTTTCACATTTCTCTCCCACCACAGTGCAGAGATTTTAAGTGGTTTATATAGAATATAATAAACAAATAAACCTCTGCAGTAGAAATTCAGTAGAAACATCAACCAATTACAAGAATACAAAAGAAAAATTTTGAAATGGTACAGTCACAGTAAAATCAGGGGAAATCTCCCCAAAATAACCATCCATCTTTAAAAGTTTCTGAAACATCAGTAAGAAATGGGCTTCACTGCATTAGGAAACATTTCCAGGGCCAAAATTAAAGTTGCAAATTTTGGCTTTGGTACCTTTTCTTGACACAGAAGCCAAATCTAACCATTAATGTGTAACCACTCAATTCTGGTATCTTTTTTCTTTACTATTTGCTACAGTCTTGTTGATTTCTAATGAGTGGTTGTAGACATAAGAGGATCTGTACTTCCTCAAATGTATGGTAGATATTTCCTTGAAGATGTTTTGCTTCTCAACCGAGAAGTTTCTTTAGTTTGACTGAATGGTGAAGAATGGAAGAATGATTTGAAAGAGGTATGATCAGTGGTGGGTTTCAAATTTTTTTAGAACCTCTTCTGTAGGTGTGGCCTGCTTTGTGGGAGTAGCTTGCCAGCCATGTGACCAAATGGGTGTGGCTTGGCAGTCATGTGACTGGGTTGGCATGGCCAACTTGTAAAATGTGGTGAAACTCACTTAACAACGCTCTTGCTTAGCAACCAAAATGTGACTCAGAAACTCTGGCATTTGAAGCACACAAGTCTTAAAGCTGTCAAGTTACAAGACCCTTGCACCACCAACCATTTAGAAAAAAACCCCAGGGGTGTTCAAACTTGACAGCTTTAAGACTTGTGGACTTCAACTCCCAGAATTCCTCCTCTCGCTCTTCATCTTGGTGATGTGTGGACGGGCGGAGGGAGGGAACTGGAACTGGTTCTAAATGGCACTGTAGATTTGTGGAACCTCTTCTATAGAAGAGGTTAGAACTGGCAGGAACCCACCCCTGGGTATGAAGGAGGCCATCTATGTTAAAATTGAACAGCCCTCTCTCAATGCGGGGGTAGGGGGGAATAAGACACCAACCTGTTTGCAACACAGACCTTTCAGCAGTTCCAAGAAGGTTCCAAACCCTTTGCGCTATTCAGGTGACCCTGAGGGCATGAATAAACCTCGAAATGGTCTCAACAACTCTCAGAGAGAATACTAACAACCAGATGACTACAAGGAATATAAATCTTTTCCTTCTCTACCATTCAGTCCGAACTGAAGAAGTTTCTTGGATGGGAAGCAAAACGTCTTCAAGGATAAACAAAGAAAGTCCAGTTGCCTTTTGGAAAAAGCACCTTTGGGATATTGTTCCTATTGTCCCCTTAATTAAATGTTCACAGGCAACACCCAGTGTGGTGCTGGAGGCAAACAAGGAGAGAAGGCTCCTGATTTCTCATAGGGCATGCACTTCTTCAGGAAGCTTCTCTTTGGTCAACATTAAAACTATAAAGTGGGAGATGAAAATCCTTTCGGTACTTGTGCAGAGGCAGCACACTTCAAAATATGCTAGAGACAAACACAGAAAACTAAATAATTTGGTCTATTCTAGCATGGAACGTCTTAAGTTTTAAGGCAGAGATGCACACTTTGTTTTCTAGGCTAGAAACCTTACTGTTTTTTGGGGGGCGGGGTTGCTAGTAAAGGCAAAATGCTCTTGGTGTTACCTATATACTCGTATTGAGCGGCAACTTTTTATGAGCTGTGGGGGCAACTTCCAGGGCTCTATGAAGACACTTGTAGTACATCTTCGCCTACCTATGGCAAACACAATGCCTTATATAATATGACTCAGACTAAAGATAATAATCCACAGTAGAGAAATGTAAACCCCATGTACATTCAGTTGTGTTAATTCTGTACTGGCTTTTGACCTCCATACTTGTATAGCACAGGCAGTAGGTGACAGTTTATGCGTTTATTCAATGCCAACATTTATCAAACCAAATCCTGGGCCAACTTATAAATAATTAAACATGTGAAATTCATTTTGAGACAAAGTTAATACCAAAATAAGCAAAGTTAATAGCAAAATGTCAGAGGAAGGTAAAAGAGTCAGTGTTTAAAAAATAATAATATTTTAAACCCATTTATTATTGTTGTTTTATTCCAGTGCTTAAAAGATATCAAAACAACAATGAAAAACAACATTTCTTTCATAATTGAATTCCTCTGTAAGAAGAAAAATAGCTTTGGGATTTTATTTAACTTATCTTTTTGAAGGAATGAGAGTAGAACATACATTATATCTTTCTGATCTTTTTCCTGGAATCTTTCTTGCATCACAGTACAGAGAGTTTTCTTAACTGAATGTAAGACATCGGAATAATAGTGCCTTTTGTCTAGTAAAACTGACCAATGGTGCAGTGATGGGATTCATTTTTTTTTACTACCAGTTCTGTGGGTGTGGCTTGGTGAATGTGCATGGCTTGGTGGGTGTGGCAGGAGAAGAATACTGTAAAATCTCCATTCCCATCCTACTCCAGGAGAAGGATACTGTAAAATCTCCATTCCCTCCCAATCAGCTGGGACTCGGGAGGCAGGGAATAGATTGGGGTGGGGCCAGTCAGAGGTTCTCCGAACTACTCAAAATTTGCACTACTGGTTCTCCAGAACTGGTCAGAACCTGCTGAATACCACCTCTGCAATGGTGTCAGTCCCACCCTTTACTGCCTAGTGCCATGATAGTGAACCTATGGCACATGTGCTAGAGGTGGCACACAGAGCTCTCTCTGTGGGCACACACTCTATTGCCAGCTGCTCTTCCAAGTTCTGCTGGTAAAGTGCAGATGCACATGGTGTCCAGCTTCTCTCTGTGCCGGCCAGCTGAACTTCATGTGTAAACAAGCTGGCTGGCACATATGCGCACACCGGAACCCAGGAGAGAGTAGCTGGCTTGTGCATATGCATGTGATTGAACCCAGAAGTGCAACTGGCTGCCGTGTGCCTGTGCATTGGCCAGCTGCTCTCTTCTGGGTTTCGATGGTCTGGCATGCATGTGCACATGCGCACACTCCACACTCAGTGCCGAAAAGTTTAACCATCACTGGCCTAGTGTATATATTGAAACTATCTTACAGAAACTTTTATGAGGAACAACATCGTGGATTGAATGGAGGGTGTTAAGTCTATCCCCGTTAGGAGACTAGAGTTGTGCAGCAGAAGTTAGTAGCAAATAAGTCGCTGAATAGTCACTCACAGCCACCGAAGGTAAAACAAAGAATATCTTTACTTGTGTAACAAAAATAGGATAGTCTTCAAAATCAGACTATAAGCAGTCTTGTAGTATATAAACAGTCTATTTACAATACGTTGAAGTTACAGTTGCTCAACTTACAATTCACCATGTAGATAGGTAACTAACATACAGACTAGCCACCATCCAATACACGGTCTTCTCTCCCAATACTAAGCACATGCAGTAACAGTCAGTAACACTCAGGAACAACAGTAGAAACAATAGAATCAGTAAATCAGTAAAACTCAGGAGCATCAGGGAGAACTCCTACTAGTTCCTACTTCCTTATATGGATGCTTAAAGCGATAGCATCCATTTACCTCTCTCTTACATTTAAAGTAACAGGTACACCACTCTTACATTTAAAGTAACAGGTACATTTGTTACAATCATGGCTTATATACATTGTCAAGCCAAGACTAGGGTTACATCCCTAACAGAGGGCAAATTTCAACAATTCTAATGTTCACCTATTAAGAATGTCATTTACAAAGGTGCTCTAATGAACTTTTTCATCTATACCACACATTTTGGAATCTCAGTTGTGCAGCGCTTCAGAATGAGGAGAAGCTTTGTGAACTTTCATCTAGAGACTTTACACCTATTCTGCGGAAGACGTTACTTGAAGAAGAGACTGGAAATCAAGAAAAGCATCTTTTCTGCATCAACTTGGTTGCCTTCCCACTGCAAGCCCCCTTTTGATTGAATGAAGTTTCATAGCATTGAAATCCAACCAGTTGTCTCATCTTTTCCCTCTTTCAAGTTCTTCTCAGCTTTCTTCATTTCCATTTTTAATTTACTTATTTAAATCTTTGAACATAATTCTACAACAAGGAGATTATAAGAATACAAATATATTAGGACCACATCTAATATTAGTAATGGGTACAACCTTGGGAAAAAAATACAATGACCATCACTTTCAATCAGCACATCCTTGAGGTTGGTTTCTAACTTTTATTTGTTATATTTTCTATTTATTCATTTCATACTCTTGATATTACGAATACATTTCATGCCATCCTTTTCTCTTCCCCACCTCTCTTGTCTCCCAAGTGCACAAAGACGGCTAGGCAGTCGTATATGCGTTTTCCCTTCATATAAGCTAGCACTATTGTGTCACTTCTACACAGGCAGGCAGCAACATAACAATAGCCATACTGAAGGGCGATTAACTTCAGGGACAGCAGGCCCTGGTGCAAACAATGAAAGATCTCAAGCACTGAAAACAGCATTGATTCAAAGAATGAAACAAAAGTTTGACACCATTGAAGAAAGAAGCGAGGAGGGGGCGGAGGAATGGTAAGGACCAACAAGGTTGTGACATCTCTGACATGAAAACGATTTACATGTCATTAATGTATGTGGATTGTATACTACAATTAGGCCAGTATTTAAATAAGTGTTAGCCTTGGCAGTCTGCATATTATCAAGCTGAATTTATCTTTGCCTCCAAGGTAAAGAGCAATTTCCCATTGTAACAGACACAGGTAGGATTATGTGTCAAGTGCACTTTCAGTAACACATTTGGGGAGGGAAGGAAAGGAAAGGAAAGGAAGAGATATTTTTCACTAAGTACAATTTTCATCCCATCCTTTATAGTCATTCCACTATGTTCATAAGCACTTTGAGAGGCTACTGCTTCCTATTTCATTTATCATCAACTTCTTCTTTTGATTTTGGTAAATCTTGTTAAGTTTTCGTAGTGAGTTGTCATGTGTTGTTGTTGTTGTTGTTCTATTTTAACATGGATAAGTTATTGCTAATTTATTTTCCACTTTTATAACTAACTCAAGATGGCAAACACACCTAGTACTCCTTCCTCCTCCTATTTTCCCCACAACAGCCCAGTTAGAGTGAGTGACAGTGACTAACCCAAGGTCACCCAGTTGGCTTTCATGCTTAAAGTGGGACTATAATTGTAATCTTTGATTAGCAAATCTTAATTGATGTGTTCACTTAATTTGCTATTGCCTCCCTCCCCAAATAAATCATATATGGATTGTATGCTATATGGCCTGATTCAGATACATTAAGCCAGTGTCAGAATTTCCCACAAACTACTCAACCTAATTTTAACCTTGACTTGCATGTTGTCTAAACCAGCTGAGGAGTTGCTTGCTTGTATGAAAATAATAATAAATATTTGAAAAAAAATAACATGAAATATATTTAAATAATTTCCATTTTTAAAAAATCTAAAGTCGAAGGAGCGAAGGAAAATAATCATTTAGCGTTCATGTTCTTGATAAAGGAAGAGAACATAAATTGGTGTGGAACATTGGTTTCATTGGTTTCCCTCCAAAGACTATTGACAACAAGATGGAAAAATAAAATAAAATTTATGAGAAAAAGAAAGATTTCTTTAAAAAAAAAAACTCCTGGAAGAATAAGAATAAGATGAATTTTCCTGATATAGAAAAGATAGTAATTGAAAAGTCAATCATAGTTTTCCAGGTAGGGCATTTCAAATCTGCAACTAGTACTGAGAACTGCTCCCAAGGAGCTAACTGCTGTTCCTTAGCACAAGGGAAGCACTTAAAACAACCTCTGAAAATGACTGCAGAACCTGAGTTACACCTATGAAGAAGTGTCTGTTGCATTTATGTGCTGCTCAAACCAAAAGCTCTTCTCAGTTCTAGAGCATGGGTGTCAAACTCGCATCATCATATTGCCATCACGTGTTATTTCATGACATCTTCCCCAAAAGCCTTACAGAATGCTAACATCTTCCAGGAACAGCCTTACAGAAAATGCTTTGGCAGAAGGCACAAATTATCCACACTGGTTATTTAGGCATCTTTCAGAAATGTTAACTTTTTTGGAATGTTTTCAAATAAATAAAATTAGATTCACTCTATGTTGGACTCCAATGTTGATGCAGGACCCGTAAAAGTTGGGCCTTACATGGTCTTACACGGTTATATGGGAAGAGTTTGGTCCTGTTAAGCCTGTGGAAATGGACAGGATTTTTGTAGCTTGTGATCACTTCAGTCTTAGATCTCTTGTCTTAGATCCATACCTTTTTTTGCTGGCTAAAGCCACCCTGGAGGGCGGGTATGATTGGGTTGGGACAGTGGTTAATTCCTCCTTGAGGGAGGAAGTAGGCATGCTCCCTCTTAAGGAGACTGTGCTGTTTCCTTTTCAAGGGGCCATCACTTGACCCAGCTAATCTGAACAATTTTTGTCTATTTTCCAATCTTCCCTTTTTCCCTTCCGCCTCCTACTGCCAGGAATCTTCCATCTTTGGTCCTCGGTGGGGTGACACTGTCTCAGACAGAGCCGATGTGTGATTCCTCCTGGAATCACAGTGCCTGCTTGAAGAGCAGTTGGCAGTCATGACTAAGAAGTTCTTTGCACACCTTTGGGTTGTGGGTCAAGTGGCCATTCCATATATTAACCTTATCAAAATATAAAATACAAATGAAAATACTGGGATGGAAAAGGGGAAAGAAAGCAAGAGGTGTAGACCACAATAAAGATTTGATTTGATCTAACTATAAAGTAACTTCCCTTTCCCTCCTAGTCTTAACTACTCCAAACCTACAAATAACCTGAAGGCCGAAGGCCATGATCCAGAGGTATTATTCAGCCAGTTCTGACAGGTTCGGGAGAACAGGTAGCAGAAATTTTGAGTAGTTCAGAGAACCAGCAAGTAGGCTTGCTCCACCCCCGCTGTCTCCCAGCTGATCTTTTTTTTGTTGCCCTGAACAGGAGACTGGAGCTGGAAAGCAGGTTAGTGGGGTAGGGAGGGAATGGGGATTTTGCAGTATCCTTCCCCAGCCATGCCCACAAAGCCATGCCACACCCATAAAGCCATGCCCACAGAACTGATAGTAAAAAAATTTTGAATTCTGATGTCATCACATCTTCACATAGAGGTTGAAAGGCTGAAATACAGCCTAGCTCTAATTACAAAGAAGCAAGTAACATATTCCTTAATGGTAATGAAATAATGCTGTTTATTCCTGCTCAAATGTAAAGGTTGGGGGAAATACGTTTTTCTGATTTTATTGCAAATTTCCTTGAATATTTTTTTAATCAAAACCCAGTCTCAGTCTCCATTTACAAGCAAGTGCCTAAGCCTTACAAAACACAATGTCCTAATAGTTTAGCTTTCCTTTTCTCTAGCATATTTTTATATCCCAGTCTTTTCCCTACGGAAGCTGCGTTTTAATCTGCCGCTGTTTTTGTTTTTGTTTTAATAATGACACCGTGTATTCTGGGTTGTTCTTTGATTTATTTATTAGTTTTGATGCTGTGATGTTTTGATGTCTTTTATGATTTTATTCTGTTTGGTGATATTATTTTTATCTTGGATTTTATTTTGACTGATTCTTATTGGAGATGTTGTTAACTGCTGCAGGCAGTCAGGCCAGCAGGCTTTGCTAGGAGTGCATAATATATAAATGAGCTACATAAAGAACCAAAGGCTCTACTAGTGTATTAATTAATTAATTTAAAAGGAAACAGCTCCTATCCCTCACTGCAATTACTGCAATATGATGCAGCTGCTACTTATCCTTCCACTTCAGTATTAGGAATTCTGATTGGCAGCCCTAGTTTTTCAAGGGGCACTTCCCCCCAAGGTTTGTTTGCTGAAATTTATTTTCATCTAGAGATCTCAGGGTCTGAATCTTTATGGTTTCAAAACAAGTATTTAAACATTAAGTTATGGGGGGGAGGATTGTCCTTTACAGTCTCAGCCTTATACTTTATACTTTGTTTAATAGGACTGTGCATGCTTGAAAAAATATTTAGAAGTGTTTGGACAAGCAATTCTCCGCTACTCATTAAAGCAATATGGGGTTTTATTTTCAAAGTTTCCATGTTAATCCTGAAAAAGATGTTGCTGCCTTAATGAATCCCTTACTAAAACTGAAACTCATCCCACAGAAGTATGATCACTTTTCAGCTTCATGCAACAGCCTGCAGAAAGCTACTGGATAGCAGAGTAATGTTCTCATGCTCAAGCAAAGTCTGAAGAATTCTTCCAAGTCATTTGCAGAACAGGATGCGAAGCCCTCTTACTCAGGTGACTGGTCTATCACCCTGTCCATTCCAACTGGAGTAAGATCTATAAGTCTTAGGCAGAAGTCTTTTCCAGCCTTATTTCTGAAATTAATAGGCTAGGCTAGGCTAGGCTAGGCTAGGCTAGGCTAGGCTAGGCTAGGCTAGGCTAGGCTAGGCTAGGCTAGGCTAGGCTAGGCTAGGCTAGGCTAGGCTAGGCTAGGCTAGGCTAGGCTAGGCTAGGCTAAACTAGGCTAGGCTAGGCTAGGCTAGGCTAGGCTAGGCTAGAAGAGAAGAGAAGAGAAGAGAAGAGAAGAGAAGAGAAGAGAAGAGAAGAGAAGAGAAGAGAAGAGAAGAGAATGAAGGGACCTTAGAGGTCTTCGACCAAATGGTTGTCTTAAAAACTTCCAGTGTTGGAGCATTCATAACTTCTAGTGGACAATACAAAGGTTGAAACGGGAGGTTGTATGTAGGTAAAACCACCACTTAGCTACAGCCTGTTGTTTAATGCTTGATTTCCCTTCTAAAGTGACTTTCATTGCAATCTGTCCCAGAGCACCGATTGGACTCAGTCTTGCCAAGATTTACACATGAGATAGTTGTGTATTCTCTTGCATACAGTACAGCACGAAGTCCTCTTTCCTCTAAGAAATAAATTATGATGATGATCAAGAAATGCCTGAGGAAGTAAGTTGCAGAATGGGCCATAAGCAGAGTAGGAAGATCAACTGAGGCTCCTCTCTGACAAGCAAGTGAAGTTTCCACACAGGGATTCAGAGTCCATTCTGACTAAAATGCAGTCTGATTGAAAATATCCCTTGAAGGAAGATTTTAATGATTGTTTAAAAGGCTTGACAGCCTCCTGTCATATTATGTCCACATTACAAAGCCATAAAAAGCAGTTTCACTGTGGAAAAATGTAAGGCTGGACAAACCCAAGGACAAAAGAAACACTCATGTAGAGTGTACCCATTATTTCACTGCGCAAGAAAATGAAAATAAACTAGTTATAACTCATATGCAAGGATTAGTGCTTTTGAATGAAGCTCTAATCAGCCTTCCTCAACCTGGTACTTAAAGTTATAGAAATAACAGATTGTAAGAGTTGGAAAGAAACGTGGTATGAAATGATAAAATTGGTATAATTTCAACAAATAAACATCATAAATAAGATCACAATGCTAAAAAAAATACTAAAACATAAGAGTCGTAATAATCAAGTTCATATTTACAAAACAATATAACAAACTCAGACAACAGTCTTAAAATCACAAATACTTCGAGGGGTAAAAATTAAGATTTTATCAATAAATCTAAAGGGGTTTCCACAATGAAAAATAATAGCAATAGTAGGAATTTCCTGCAACCTGGTTCAATTAAGGCTTTAAAAAAGGGGATTCTCAGGAAATATTCAAGAATAATAATGAATAAAATAAGCCATAAATTATAGTTTTTAAAGTTAAGTTTCCTTTTTCCTTCTCTCCCCTATTAAAAATATTTCAGAATACTTTAAAAATTGTTCAGAAAATATTTCTGATGCCAGTGTTGTTTTGAAGATACAATTGTGCTTGGAAAGATGTAATTGCTCCAGAAAATATATGTGTATACTGTATAAAATATGTATATTATGTATGTATGTATGTATGTATGTATGTATGTATGTATGTATGTTGTATTCGGGTCTTTTTCTGTGTAAGATTGAGATTGTTTGGCAATGTTTTGGCGAGGTCTCACTCGCCATCTTTAGGCTGGTGTTTTCAGCTTAAAGTGTGGTCAGAGCTGCCGTCTTTCTAAAATCTTGGTGGGGGTGTGTGGAGGGCTGCTGTTGTTTCAGTAAGTGGATTGATTGGCTGTGTGTGGTTGTATCATGATTGGTAGATTGATTGATGCTGGCTGTGTGTCCATTGTATTGTGTTGTAACGGCCTGGGTGGTGGGTGGGGCTCGACTAGGGTTGGTTTCCAGATGTCTGGTAGGCGGGAGGTATTGTCATGTTTATGCATGTTTTGGAGGTGTTTCTCTATTTCGATGGCTTCCATAATTATTCTCTTGTTGAAGTGTTCAGTTTTGGAGATTAATTTGGTTCCTTCAAAATTAATTTCATGTCCTGTAACCCGAATGCAACAAGACCAGCATACCTACACCCGTGAAAATCTACGTGTGTGTGTGTGTGTGTACGTGCACACACACACACACACACACACACACACACACACACACACACACACACACATATATATATATATATATATATATATATATATATATATAATGTTTTACAAAGAGCATAGAAATTAATATAAATGTACAAAAAAGAAAATAAGCAAAGAACGAAAAAAGAAAAAGAACAGAAAGATAAAAAAAAAGATTTGATTTTCTTTGCAGCAAAACTAAGAACTAGTACAAAATTATCTCTTATTCTATAATTACAAAAAAAAGCCTTTCTTGTTTCGATTGTGCAGGGTTTTTTCTAATCATCAAAGCCACAAATCATAAGTCCCATTTTATCTATTTCATGAAAAAAAACTATAACAGATTTCCGGTCAGCCATAAATGTACGCACTATTTTTTTCTGGTCAATAAAGATTATTTAGTCATCTTTGCAAGTTCTACCATCTTCACCAACCAATCCTCTGTTGAGGATTATGTCAAACCTTTCTGTTATTGAGCATATAATAATCTAACTGCAGTTATCATAAATTTTAAAAGTTTCATGACTTTTTTCTAGTTTTCTGCCCATTAATCCCAAAAGAAAAGTTCTTGGCTTCAGTTGTACTCTAATCTTTAAAATTTTCTGAATTAATATATGTATTTCTATCTAAAAAAATTTAACTTTTTTATATGTTCACCAGACACTATAAAACATAAATTCATGCTGTTCACATTTCCAGCAAAGTTTTGAAGTACCTTTATACATTTTAGACACTTTCTTTAGTGATAAATGCCAATGATACAATCATTTTATTTAAAAAGAAATCTCTTGAAGGGTAGAACATAATGTAAATTTCAATATTTTCAACTGTATTTCCCCATTGATCCATTTGTATATTATAGCCAAAGATTTTAGCTTATTTGTTCTTCTTTCATCTCATATTTCAATAGATGTTTATATACTTTAGCAATAACAGATTAGTACATTAGTACATGGTTCTATTTCAAATTCAGACTTCCATTGCTCAAAACCATAAAATATTTTATCCACTTTAAGCCTTTCTGATAACTGTACATAAGAAAACCATTGCCAAATATATCCTTCTGTTGTCAAATCTTGATTTCATTTTACAGACCCCTTGAGAAAATTCTGGTACATCACAGTAAGTTAACCATTTACGTTTACTTATATTTCGTGTCTATAAAATGCCTCTTGTGCTGAAACCCCTGAAGGTGTTTTTGGGCAGAATCTAGGTTTATATTTATTCTATACGCTAAGAATAGTCTGTCTAGCATAATGATTTTAAAGTCTACATTCACCTTAGCTTTATCATACCATAGATATCCATGCCACAAAAATCTCAGATTGTGTTCTTTTAAACCAATAAACTTCAATTTCTTAGCAACATTCACTTTTTTAATTTCTTCAAAATATAAATCGAAAAGCCTTTTAGTAAGCAGCTGTAAAACTGATAAAGCCCTTTCGTTTCCAGGTTTCCCTGCTCCCCCCCCCTCCCCTCATCTTCTTGGTCCTGTAGTGTTCACTAAAAATACACATATTAGGAACTTGGAATAGTAGAACAGTTAAATTTACCAGCCAGATGTCCCAAAGGTGCTTTTTTCAAGAAACAACTGGACCTTTGGGACAGCCATGACCTAGATGACTGAAAATCTCCATAGACATTTACCAAACAGATGTGCTGAAGAAGGGGAAACAACTTTAAGCATTTATGTGGCTAAATTCTAGATCTCTATTTAAAACTCACCTATTCACTTCAACAAATCTCATGCACAAATAAGATTCTACTCTCAATTACTAAAGTACAGGTAGTCCTCGGCTTACAAGCACAACTGAGCCCAAAATTACTGTTAGGTTTTGCCCCATTTTATTATATTTCTTGCCATAGTTGTTAAGTGAATCTAGCTTCCCCATTGACTTTGCTTGTCAAAAGGTTGCAAAAGGTGAACACACGACCTTGGGACACAGCAACAGTCATAAGTAAGTAAATCATAAGTATGAGTCACTTGCCAAGCTTCTGAATCCCAAGTTTCTGGGGATCAAGGGTGGGTTCCAGCAGGCAGTACTGTCAGTTTGCTCGTGTATGCACTGTGTGCACATGCGCAGTGCAATTAAAATTGTTCTGCACATGTGCAGAACTGAAAAACAAGATGGTGGCTATGGCGCAACCCAGGGAACCAGTTCAAGGACATGGCAGGCCTAGGTCGCTGCCGGTTCCAAACTACTACCGGTTCAAACAAACTGGTCCGAACCGGTAGGAACCCAGCACTGATGGGATACTACAAAAGTTTGAATGTGGGAAACCGTCATAAGTCATTTTTTTCAGTGCCATTGTAACTTTGAATAGTCCCTAAATGAACTGTTGTACTACCTATATTTTAAAATTTTGGAAAAATGTAACACTCATTCCATGAGATTATTGATGAAATTACTTTCTATAGTACTGTGTCATTTTAAGAAAAGGACAGCAAATTTAAGGATAACACATTTCAAAGTATTTATAAATCATCGGAGTTAAATAGCAGGAGCAGGGAAATATTTTCATTGCAGAAACAATAATTTCTAAATTTTTAATTATCTTCTCGGTATTTAAGTAGAAAATGTATTCTCACTGAAGTTTCCATCTGTCACCAGGCTCAGTGATAAACATGAAGGAAGATCTAGATAGATTTTTCTTTGCTGTTAAAATATTAGGGCACACTCTTATAAACATATTTATGAAGTAGAGCAAGAGACTTCATCTTGGCAGCTCAGAATCTCACACCATTCAGTATCTATATTATTTTCAGGATTAGATGCCATTAATTCCTAAAATTGTGCTCTGGAGCAGAAGTGGCAACAGCTGTAGCTCTCTGCTCACTCACTTTCCACTTGGGTTACCTTTTCTTAAGAGAGGCAGCAGGGAGAGAGCACCAAACAGGGCAGTACTTTTCAGATAAGATTTGGCAAAGAAAAAATAATAATAATAATAAATTGTAACAGAAAATTAAAAAGCTGAATATCTATAAAATGAACAGTCTGGATGTTAATAAAATAACATCTGGATACAAATGATTACACACTTCCTATTCTTCCTGCATGCACAAACAAATAAAATGCCAGTTCTTATTATGTAATTACTGTACATGAAATACTTCATGCATAAAATTTTAATCCTACACGTTGGTCTTTTGAGGGAATGACTGAACCCACTTAAATAAGACAGGAATGGTTCCTGAGCAAAGCTATATCCAAAATCTTTAAGGTATTTATTCTTAAAAGTGAGCCAGAAAAGGAATGCTTTAGGTAGGTTCAGTTAAGACCTCTTATTCATTATTGTGTGTCCTTGTGTGTGTATTTTTAATAAAATCCTATCAAGCCTATCTCTTAATCCATTTTATTCTAAGCTCTCGAAACTAATAAGGCAAGTTTCTTTGGATGGACCTGGTCATAACCTTGATCATGCATTGCTCCCAGGATCACCTGCTAACTTAATGTAATGCAGAATTGTCACTAGCTGGACCATGTTAAAGGAGGTAAACCTAACTTAGTCCCATTTTTTTTAAAGAGTCAATCTAAGCATTTTTAAAAAGCTCTTTGCTTTGACCTCTGCAATCTAAAGGAGATGGAGGAACTGCTGAGAACTGGTCCTTGTGATAATGTTAGAACTTCATCCTCTGTCTGGGGAAGTTTCTTCACAAAAATCTAATTTCATAGGTTTACAATTTTATTTTGTAGTCCATTTTTCAAAGAAGGACACAGTCTGCCAGCCCCATAAGATTCTGACCTGACCCAGCCCAATATTGTGGTCTGCCGGTGGCCTGTAAAGCTGGCAGCAGAGTTGGACAGCGAGGAAGTTGGGAAGGAACATGGCCAGTCCTGGAATCTGGGGAAGGCTCGGACAAGGGCTCTACATTGGAGGTAGAGAGGGGGACAGGGATATCTGGGAGTTATGTGCTGCATCCAGAGCCTCCAGAATCAGACAGCAGCAAGGCAGAGGAACAGGCTCCCCCTGTTTCCAGAGTGCGTATGTGCAGAGCTACCAGAAGGCAAGAACAGTTAAGACAGAAGGGACGACTTGGGAGTAAAGCTTGGAGGTAATTGGCCCCTCCCATAGGACATAAAGGAGGAGCAAGGCACATGAGCCTTTACAGGAAGCAACTTGGTTCATGCTGGTCAGTTTACCTTCTGAACTCCATTTTGACGCTTTGCTCCATATGGCCTTGCCAAGCTAATTACCAATTAAGTCTTTGGCAGCGTTTCAAGGAAGATAAAGGTGGGTGCTTATCAGCCTTATCCCGAAAGACTTTGGCAGCCTACTGTAGGACTCTTTCCAACTATTTGAGACTCATTACGGGCAGTGAATGAACATAATTCACAGCCTTTGAAATAAAAAGAGGGTTTTGGGGACTAAGCGTGTGCTTTTTACTTTATGAGGAAGCTTAGGTCAGAACACCCAATAACATACACATAAAATAATTTGGGCAGTTGACCTTGATAGCTCCTGGCAATCTCCCTCTGACCATTGTCTAAAAAATGAGTCTGTGTTCAGAGGAATTTGTGTCATGAGAAATGATAACTGATATTGATAGAAAGCTCAAAACTAATAAAAATTACAGCTGATTTAGAGCCAGACATCTGAAAAATAATCCTTAGGTTACTTTTATCCATTCATGGAAATCCTTCTGAGAAAAAAATTAACCTTGATTGTACAATGTAGCAAGATAGTCTAAACTTATTCCAGCAGTTCACGTTTCTTAATTTTTCTTAATCAAATGTTTTTGAGAGCCTTAACCCTGATTTTGGTTTCACCATCTGAAGATTACATCAACGGCTTTGGCAGCACTGCCAAATGTAAATCAAATGTAAGTTCGCATCAGCTAAAGCATCTTTAGCTCTCTCTGTATAAAAACAGCCACTTAGACATGAGATTTCTTCGTTTGGATAAGAACAATGTCCAATTACAGGCTTTTCTCCAGAAACAAATTAGAACTTCAATGGGATATCAACTAATTATCTCCCAAGGAAAAAAAGAAGCCCTTTAATGTTATGTTAATAGAGCAAATGGAATATTTAGCTGTGTCATTTATGTATGAAATAATACTATAAGCCTCACAACACAGAAGTGCTAAAAGGGTTTAAATCAAGAGCTATAGGCCTCCAAAGTGACCTCGTCACCTTTTTCCTTGTGGCAAAATCTATGAGAAATTGGCAGCACTGTACCATATGATTAATTAAGCTACAGCATGGAATTCTAAAGCTTTACTAACAAGCCAAACTATTTAATTTGTTTCTGAACAAAACCCTATATGTTAGTAGATTTGCCAGTATCTGAGAAAAAATCAGTAGTGCTAAATTGCTTAAAGGCTTCAAAAAAATGCTGGAAGAAAAATATTAAACTAGAAAAATGTAGTTATTCAGATATATATTATTAGAGATCAGGATTGGAATATTTAAATCTGTAGATGTCTTCTCCTAGCATTCTGTTCTCAGCACTTTTATGAGTCTAATACCTCATCATGCTTCTTTGAGAATGCTAACCAAGAATGCTTTCCTGGTACCCAGGACAAAAGAGAGAGGTACAGTAGGATAGAAAACAAATCTAAATATTCCCCCCACCACACACACACCCTTTAAGGCAATGGCACTTACTTCTACGTAGACAAATGCAATTACAGAATTAAACTCGGTCTTTGCACTGATTTTAGCAAACACTTAGAAATTCTGTGGTGACAGGATGAGCTGGCAAGGAATCTTGGGGTTCTTACAGAGCAATCCTCTTCCCTTGGATTCAGTAGTAAGTAGTTTAATCTGAACATGGCTATTCTGAAAAAAGGCATCCCTTGGTTCAACAAACCTACTAGAGACAGATTCTCTTAAGACAGTAGTAGATTCCCAAAGTTTCCTATTTGGGAGCAGCTTTCCTCCCTTTTACTCTTTGTTTTGGCTTCAGTCTGAACTGTGTGACATCAAGGATGCAAGAAGGCATGCCATTCTGCCAAAGGAATGGTGCTTGCTATCCCTTGGAAATTGTATGTGTTTCAAAAAGATAGGACTCCTCGTTGTTTAAGCTGTTCTTTATGATGTTAATGCACACAGATTTTTTTTCATTACTGTTATTATTATTTGTCTGAGGGTGCCTCAGCAGCTTCATTGGTCTTTTGCATTGGTGATAGGTTTCATTTAATCAATGTCCTATTAATCCCACAGCTCTAATCAGGAATATTTAAGTTTCTTCCAATTCTCTGATTGCTTTTCACGGATTATAGGAAAATTCATTGTCCTCCCTTACACTGTGAATAAGTACATTTAAATGATAGGTAGGTGCCCAAAAGGAATTCTATCGATAAGCTGATAGGTGTGCTGAGTATATATGCATTTATACAGCTTACAAAAAAAGAGAGAAAGAGTCTTCTTCCTCTATGCCATATGTGAAAAGAGGGGGGGTGGAAATCAAATCAAGGCACGGAGAAACTGAAAAATACTACATGTATCATTCACCTGATTTCAATTGTGGCTCCCTTTGAACCTCGGCCAAATCATTTTGTACATTAAAAATTGGTCAGGGATGATAAGATTCCATTTTCATGGTTGGTAATGCAGAACCGGTGAAAGAATACAATTACAGACCCCTGAGTAAACTCTGCGAATGTCAACTTGATGTAAATGATCAAGTGTCGACAAAGAGGCTGGCTGCTAGAAGGGGGGGGCAGGCTGAAGTCAGAGGAGTCAGGGAGAGAGAAGCAGCGTGAATTTTGCCTCAGTCTTTCAGGCTCCCAACATCCTGAGATGTATACATGAGTTCTGGACCAGTGGTTTGCAGTTCTGGCACAAGGAAGGGTTTTAGGACCCAGACTCTTTCACAAAATTGTCTACTACAATGTCCTACCTGTGAACTACTTCAGCTTCAACTGCAATAATACACGGGGAAACAATAGATACAAACTCAAGGTAAAACACTCCAAACTCGATTGCAGAAAACACGACTTCAGCAACAGAGTGGTCAACGTCTGGAATGCTCTACCCAACTCTGTTGTTGCATCCTCTAACCCCCACAGCTTCAACCTTAAACTGTCTAGCATGGACCTCATCCCATTCCTAAGAGATCTGTAAGGGGGTGTGCATAAGCGCACCAGTGTGCCTACCATCCCTGTCCTATTGTCCCCATTTTTTCGTACCCGTTTCCTGTGTTCATGTCCATGTTTATACTTATACCTGTTATCTCATACATGTTTGACAAACTAAATGAATAAATAAATATTTCTTGCTAGTCCCACCAGCTTTGCAAAAGTTCTGCCCAACAGCAGGTGAGCAAAACCAAGAATGCACCTGCTTCTATTTTCATGGTCAATGTCATGTCGTTCTTCAATTTCCTTCTGTGTGCATGAAAGAGAGAATGTTCATGCATGCACGCAGAATTTTTGTACATACTGGAAAGACTATATGAATCATATTCACATACACAAGGATATATATTTATAAACACACATTAGGTTGTCCTCAGTGCAATATACTTTGTGTGCGTGCCTGTGTGTGCCGAATGTATTGAACTCAAGGTTTCTTTTCACTGTAACTTATGTTAGGTTTTTAAAAATCTTTTTTTTTTCAATTGAACTCGGTGGCTGAGCATATGAAAGAATGGGGAGAAATGCAAAATGTTAAAGTAGCTTTTAGGATTATATTTTAAATGATTTGTTGTATTGCTTTAAATAAAAAGTACTGAACGGCTTGCTTCAAATCCTGCAATGTGGTATAAGATTAGTGTTTCTCAAGCTTTAGCAACTTTAAGCTAGACTGTGTGCTGGCTGGGGAATTCTGGGAGTTGAAGTCTACAAATCTTAAAGTTGCTGAGTTTGAGAAATACTGTTTTAGATTGGCTTCCTTCTAGGTGTAGAACTTCCTTTGCAAAAAAAAAATCCTGATTGCTCATGTTTTCTGTGTATGGTTTCTACATTCAGATAGTTATTGCAAACATTTGGTTCATTTTTTTAAAAAAAAACCTGCTTGAAAATTGCTTTGATGTTTTGGATGCTACTCTGAAATAAAATAGAATTTGCGTACTGAACACAAATAGTGACTTAATGGATTGACGTATGTTGGTTTCGCAGTAGTGGTGCAGAAGTAGTGATCCTTCTTCCAAGATGGTAGTTCGTTGCATTTTTTTTTATTTCTCAATTTAATGTCCAGCCATGGTATTTCCTACATGTGTTTTATTCAAGTAGTAATTATCTATCTATCTATCTATCTATCTATCTATCTATCTATCTATCTATCTCCCGCCCTCCCTCCTTCTCTCTCCCATGTCCTTCCCTCTCCCTGTCTCCCTCCCACTCTTTTTCTCTCTCCCTCCCTCTCCCTCCCCCCTCTCTCTGTCTCTCTTTTACACACACACACACACTTAACTCTCAAAACAAAGTCAGCCAGATAGCACCACCTTTGTTTTTTAAATATAAGGGAGTTCACAAATATAAAGATAAAAAAGCTAATACAAACTAAGAAAAATATAAAACAATGTAAAAAGTGTGAAAAAAGAAAATACATAGTAAAGAAAATATGATATATAAAGAAATAACTTTTTTTTTCATCAGGGCAAGTACTTTAACAAGACTAGACCATTTCAACAACATATCACCTTCTCTAATACGCAGAAAGGTATTTTCTTTCTATATCTCCTCCCACATAAATAAACAAATTCTTAAAGCCCCACCTTTCAATCTTAACCAGCAAAAATTCACTTAAAAGTTATCAGAAATAACAAGAGATACATTTTAATCTTAACCAATAAATCAATTTTATCTTATAAACCCACATTTACTTTTAGCATAAGTATTTATCATTCTCCAAAAATGCAGCAAAAATCCCTTTTCCCATACCTCTTACCTATAAACAAATCTTTGAAGCCATCATCATTTCTTACTTGTCAGCACAAATCCATTAAGAGTTACCAGAAACAGTAACATTTATTTTAACCTTGATTGAATAAGTCAACTTTACATTCTTTCCCTTTATTTTTAACAATCTTGATATTTAATTCCTTTAAACAATGTCCCATCGTTTGATTTCTTTTCATTTTCCCTTTGTCTGTTGTTAGAACTACTTCAAAACTTTAACACATCTTATTTACAAATCCAGCAAAAACAAGCTATCAAAGTCAACTTTCTAGTTCATTATTTGTATATCCCTTTTAATTGTTAAGATATCTGCTGGTTTTATTTGAAACCAATACAATATCTTGTTTCATATCATTGTAGCTTGTTATTTTTATATCCACATTCAACTTAGCCTCACTCAGTTTTGTACAGTAGGATCTGTTCCTCTTCTATAACATCTTTAAGTCCATTTTTATAGTAGAAGACACCCTTGATAGAAACATTTGCGTGCATTGTTCCCAAATATCCTTGAATTCTTCCACAATTGTTCCATTCAGTATTAATGGGTCTCTTCTCCTTTAATTATAATTTTTAGTTCTTTCTGGTTTTCTCTAGTGTTTTGCCTTCAAAGTTCCCTCTTATCATGTGTTTCTCTGATCAACATTTTCCCATCAGAAGGTTTCTTATAATTAATTGCAAATTCTTCATTTTTAAAAATAAAATTAAAAACAACCCACAGAAAGGATTCTTGTAATTAATTTCAAAGGGCTTCTAGAGAAACAATGGTGAACTGGGAGACTTCTGGAGAAGCCATGGTTAACTAAGGATGTTTCCATGGACGGTGGAAACAGCAACCATGGTGGAACAAAAAACTGGTGAATGGATAAGTTTCTTAGAGCTCCTCTGTGGACAAAAAATAGGATGTGAGATCACCTGCATGTTCTGTATATGTCGTGGGAATAACCATTGGGATGAGTACTGCTTGATCATCTGCCTGAATGAATCTTGCTCAAAAATATCTAGACCACCAGTTTAATTGACTGGCTTCTAAGAGCAGTTTTATGGTTTAAAACATTGTTACAATATACAGATGTTAAGATAAAGTACAGACAATAAGAATAAGAAAAGGCAGTCTTAAAAACAATCAAGAGATAATAAGCAAGTTGTTTTAGAATGCAAAACCCAAATTTGCATTGTCTACAAAAGGTCCCAGGTTCAAACTATGTCATCTCAAAATAGTCTCAAAATAGGATTAAAATTAAAGTTTTTGCCAGAAACCCTGGTGAATAACTGCTGGTCAGGCACTGATTTGATTAGATGTGTAGTCAAAGCAATATTAGAGAGGATCCTTCACATAGAGGCTATTAATTGTTGAATGCCTTTTAAAGTTCCAAATCAGATTTGACGGAGATATTAAGATTTTTTTTCAGAAATAATGCAAAAACAAATTGGAGAGAGAGAAGGAAAGAAATACATATATTCACACAAACATCTAGAAATGAAATGAATGACTAGGGACATGATATTATAACATTATGGAAGGTGTGAGTAAAATGGACAAGGAGAAGCCATTTTCTCCTTTCCAAAATACTAGAAGCAGAAGTCACTCAATGAAATTAAATCTTGGAGGAATCAGGACAGAAAAAATGTTTTTTTTCAACAGCAGATAATTAAGTTTTTGGAATTTGTGATGCTGACTACCAGCTTGATTGAGTATAGATAAAGGTTGGACCAATTCATGGCAGTCATGTGGATCAATGCTGGAAGAGTAGTTGTTTAGCCACTTTGCAAATAAATAGACCAGCGATCCCACCCATCATGGTATCAATTATATTTCTTATGTATTTGTATTACTGCACATGTACATGCAACCATACATGTATTGAACAAGAATTGAACAAGAATTGAACATAAGAGGTGATATTTTTTTCATGGTGCCTACATTTATGTCTTTAGACATTAGAGATTAAAGAGGTCTTGCAGGTTTTCATATCAAAAACCTAAAGAGCATATTTGCCAGAAATGAAAGTAATATGAATGGACTTACTACAGGTAATGATCACTCTTTCAACTCATTTCCAATACTTATACAACAACAATACAAGCAAATATCTCTTTGGCTTCAAGCTGAAGCAAGATGTGGATATTTTCTCCATGTTTTATCAGTGGCAAACACTGCCTTCTAGTGGCAGGCTTCATAATAAAAATAGTTAAATTTCTTTTCTCCCCCTCTTCCTCAAAATTTGCTTTTAGTGACAAATTTCCTATTACTGAACTTTACTCAGTTAAAAAAAAACCTAACTGAAACTAAGTGAGACAGAAGCTCACTGTATAAATAATTCTCTTTATTTTAAGTGCTGTACCATCAACTTTAATTGTGTTTGCTTCCATTTTCCCCCTATTTCATGTTTGCCCATAAGGTTCATGTGTGAATGCCTCACGGATTACAGAAAAGAGACTGTTTAGCTCTTCCTCAATTTGTTCCCCTGGTGCTGTTCCCCTAAAAATAACAACTTTTCATTCATCAGATGGACTATTTTCCTCCTGTGGTAAGGTAAGGAAAATAAGAACATTAGTTTTCACTTGCCAAAAAAACAAAGGGGTTTGTGGGCTGATAGAGGCTGGCTGGAAAATTATAAGGTTACTCTGAGCTGAAAGGCTGAAGGCTGAGGAACAATAGGCTTCCCCAAAGCAATTGTTTTGTTCTCACACAGACTGGGGAGCAAGCGAAAACTTGATGACTAAAGATAGTGTGCTTCAGACTAGGCCTTGATTCTCCATTCAGTCCTGACTGTAAACATACTAAATAATACCCTGCTATATAACTTCTTTTGAAATGGTTGTTGAGAAAATGAAGGATCCAAGGCTTGCATATCTGGACATTCATCCACAGTGGTTTTATGGTAACCAACCACAACACCAATGTGGTCAAGCAATGTATGATATCTATTTCACAGATACGTAATTCTTTGCTTATACATCTTTACTTGATCTCTCCCTGTGCCAAGAATATTGATCAACTAGCCACTATAGAGTCATACTGTAAAATTGCAAGCCATATTTCTGCAGCCTAACAGGTGGCGAGCTAAGCTTCTTTGACCAACCATCCCTGAGCCTTAACTATGGTCTGTTGTGGTAATGCAGGGTTTCATTTCTGTGCTGGACCTGCCAGGATTCCAAGAGCTGTCAGCCTTCTGTGAAAGCTGACCAGTCAGGTACTGTATATACTCAAGTATAAGCCTAGTTTTTCAGCCCACTTTTTGAGCTGAAAAAAGCCGCCTCGGCTTATACTCGAGTCAGTGAAAAATTTGCCCGAAATGGAGGAGAAAAGGGGCGGGGCCATGCCGCTGGGTGACGCTCGTGAATGGCCCAGCGCCCCTGAGTTTCCCCTCCCTCTGTGTCAGTTTGTCGCGCAGCGTGCACCGCACCATCCCCCCTCCTCACGTTCTAATGTAATGCAGGGCTATCTTACGATTCCCCTTCCTCCCCCTCCTGCCGCTCTGCAACGATGTCCCACCTCCTCCTTGTTATGGCAAGCAGCCACATAGCGATGTCCCACCTCCTCTGGTACAGTGATCCAATGATAGGAATCACTGTGCCGTGTGTCATAGGAGGCGGGACATCATCATCACAGCGGGACATCAGCATCATGAGGTGAGTGAAGTATTTCATTGAATACACCGGTATTGTGTGATAATAATTTGTTATGCAGAGCAAATTTTTACAATGGCTACTGTATATTTAATGGGCACAGGCAGGCTGTATATGTTATTCAATGGGCAATGGCATTATTGGTATCTATTTTTATTTTTGAAATTTACCGGTAGCTGCTGCATTTCCCACCCTAGGCTTATACTCGAGTCAATAACTTTTCCAGTTTTTTGTGGTAAAATTAGGTGCCTCGGCTTATATTCGGGTCGGCCTATACTCGAGTATATACAGTAGTTGGTTGTGATTCAAAACTTTCTTTCCCAAGGAAAAGTTTAATACTCTCAATATATGTATTTATTTATACAATTTTAGAGGTCATCTGATCGCAGAACAACTGTGAGTGACTTATGTCAAGGAGGAGAGAAAAGGAAAGGAAAGGAAAGGGGAGAGGGGAGGAGAGGAGAGGAGAGAAAAGAAAAGAAAAGAAATGGAACTCCTGTTCATCCAGACAAATGTACTCCCTATAAGAGAAAAGACAAGAAAGTATCCTACACTAAGGCTTTATGAATGCAAAGGAAAGAATGAGATGAATGAATACGTGCCAGGTGATCATTTAAAAGAGCAGGCCCAAATGTTTCTTTAAACTGATGACAAAGCTACGATGTGCCAATCTCATTCTCTGTCCATTGTATCTCACTGTGCCAGCCTCTTTCTGTTATCTCTGCTAAGTAGCAGACTAACGTACAGCATTTCTAGTAAATGACAATCCTGAAGCAAGAGATTCAAGATATGCTTTTTTGTTGGAGGCCCTATTCAATCTGGAACCTTACTGCAACCAATAGGAGAGATCCCGTTGTAATATCTGGAAATCCACCATAGGTATAGGGGATAAATCCATATAGATTGTATATGAATGCAAAGTTACATAAGTTTTCATTCTCAAAGTAATACATAAACTTAAATCTAGTTAACTTTCACAGTCACAGCTTTCCAATTTTTCTTAAAGTTATAAATAAGCAAATCCAAATCCTGCAGTCGGGAATGGGTTAGGAATGTGAAGTTCCACAGAATATTTCTAGTACTGAAATTTAATTTAATTTTCAGTCACATAAAAAGTGGAGTTAGTAAATGATATAGAAAATGTGATGTATAAAACAAAGCGAGCAGCTCATTTGCCTTTTCTGGAAAGTCCAGTCAAGTTGGCAATTGGCAGTGGAAATGTAAAAGTAAACTTACTGGGCAAATATGCCTATACGAAGCATTTTCTTCTAGGCTGGATCTCTTGTAGGAGTAAGTAAAATTTCTGACAGTGGGAACAATTAATCAATTAGTTGTTCTCTTGGAGTTGTGGGTGCTCCATTAGTGGAGGCGGACAACCATCTGACTGTGTTTATATAATGTCTCCTGCCTTGAGCAAGGGTTGGTCTAGAAGACCTCTGAGATCCCTTCTAGCCCTATGATTTTATATTTCAATTTTCAGCAAAAAAAAATGCTATTTGAGAAACTGGGTTCACTTAATGACCATCACATTCAATGGTCACCCATTTAATAACCACTATGACTTACAACTCAGAAGGAAGAATCTGGCTCTGTTCCTTCAGGTCTTTGAAAGACCAATTTTAAATGTGCCTCAATTTTTATTCATTTGAATTCATCTTTTGTTTGGTTTAAACACCTATGGCATGCAACTTTGACAACAGTGGTTGAACAATACTTCATAGAGAAATAAAATCATGTATTTCGTTATTTTACATTTTTCTTATTGCATTTTTCCTTAATTAAATTTGCAGAAAGTCCCTTTGTCTGATTTGAAATGATCAAAACAACAAGACATTCTTCAATTGACCCCATCTATTTATGGAATCACTGTAGAAAAGCAGTATAGATAACATAAAAGAAATATAATAAATTAATATTGAGGAAACCGTGTGCCTTATTTATTACAATGAAAATTTAAAACCAACACAATTTTTATTCCTGAAATAAAAATCTTCCATGCTGAAGAAACATCAGGAGTAAAGTAGGGTTTATATATAATGAGAATTGACATGGAATTATGCCATAGACATACCATTTGCAGACTGAATTCTTGGGCAGCACTCCGAGACACAACACCCTAACAGAAACTAGCAGTGATAACAACTGTAGAGCACACTTTTAACAATGTGGCTAAACTTTTCCATATTAATCTTCCACAATGACCCAGCATGATGAGACAGTCCGCAGATTCACCTCCAGATTTTCATGAAGAATTTGCCTTCCAGCCTCTCCTACTTTAATTTCAGGTAACCTTACGGAAGGATGCACCACTGTTAATGGCTGCATACAAAAGTACACTTTATCAATAAGTCCTTCAGATTTAGGTCTACCAAAAAGTGTTTTGTTCTTGGATCTTACATGCATCCCCTTGAAGACAACAGAGTCATTTTGCTCTAATGGGTCCCTTTATGATCATTCTACACTGATTTCTACTGTGGCTTGAAGAGTATCAATGCAGTACCAACAGTTCATTCTCCACAACCTTCTAGATGTCCAATAGGTATTTGATGAGTCTGTGGCTTTTTTGTAACCATCATATTTCATCCAAGAGTAATTCACATTATTTCAAAGCAAAGCCAGGTTTACCATCAATGGCAATAGCATTTAAGACTTATTTACTGCTTTATAGTGCTTTACAGCCCTCTCTAAGCAGTTTTGCATATTGCCCCCAAAAGTCTGGGTCCTCATTTAACCCACCTCGGAAGAATGGAAGGCTGAGTCAACCTTGAGCCTGGTGGAATTTGAACTGCCAAATTGCAGGCAGTCAATAGTCAGCAGAAGTGGCCTGCAGTACAGCACTCTAACCACTGCGTCACCAAGGCTCTCAAGACTATCATCTGCAGTTAGTCTTCCTCTGAAGTCTGCCTCTGTAACAGATTTTTTGCATACATACATTCCTCGTTTAGACCTACAAAAAAGGTATGACATCATTCAGGGATAATTGTGCAGACACAAAATGGAGGAGACCCTTGAGATTATGGGGCATCAACTGGAATGTTTGTTTACAATGACATATAGCTGCAATTGTACTGTATAGATGGTAGAATAAATAGTAATAATGTGCCAAAACTGTGCCAAGGTTCTGAAAGTATTCATTCTTTACAAAAAAAAAGGCTTCTGATTCTCTATTGTAGATTAGGGCAATTAGAAATTCTTTTCAGCCTATTTGAGTTGAATGTATTATTGCGGGCAGCAATTGTGTTTATTTATTTATTTCTTTATTTAAAAGATTTATATGGCCGCCCATCTTAAAACAACTCCGGGTGGCTCACAACAACAGTAAACCAATAACTATAAAACAGCCATAAAACAGTAAAGCGATAAAACAATATTTCTTCATAACTGTGCAAACTCCCTGTCTCCTTAGGCTTTTGGATCTAAGAAAAAAATTAAAACATCGGAGGAAACAACAGCCCAACAGTAGTTTATCAAAGAGCCTGTCAAGAACTTTCTTGAAGTTGAAGTGTCCTATTCCATTTAAAAGCAAACAAACAAATATAGGGCATCTCGCAACCTGAGCTCAGACTCAACCTTTGCAAAACCAAGCAACTTTGGATTCAAGACTTTCCTGTTCCAAAGATTTGGCATCTTAATCCAAATCTCCAACACTGGATGTTTTTAAGAAGATGTTAGATATACGTTTGTCTGAAGCAATGTAGAGTTTCCTGCCTAAGCAGGGGGTTAGACTAGAAGACCTTCAAGGTCCCTTCCAGTTCTGGTATTCTATTCTATTCTAATGGTAAATAGGGGAATGGGAATAACACCACTGAGAATGGGGAAGCCATGTATAATATGGAGAGCCTCCTGGACTCACAGCTCTTACTTAAGTAGGAAGTGGCAACTGTAACTAAAAGAGCCTTATTTCATGCACTAATTGTGACCATGCATGGAGATATTTCTCTCAGTCCCTCACATGTTAGCCATCTCCATAACTGCAAATATTCTGTACCTGGGGCTGCCTTGAAAATCACAATACAAATCCAAAATTCAGCAGCACAGGTAGCTTTGATGTTCTTAAGTTAATTTATATAAGGTCACTATTTCATAAGCTGTATAGCTGCCAGTTGCTTCTGGGTACAATTCACAATAACAATAGCACTTAGACTGTTTTACAGTGCTTTACAGCTCTCTCTAAATGATTTACAGAGTCAGCATATTGCCTGCCCCCAACAATTTGGGTCCTCATTTTACCCACCTCAGAAGGATGGAAGGCTGAGTCAACCCTTGAGCCTAGTGAGATTTGAACTGCCAAATTGCAGGCAGCCAGCAGAAATAGACTGCAGTACTGCACTTTAACCAGAGGTGGATTACTCCAGGTTCAGCCTGGCTTGGGCGAACCAGTAGTAGCCGCTGCAGGAGACTCCACCCATCCACCCAGACACTTCTGCGCATGCACAGAAGCATTGCACATGTGAGCATGCCCAAACCAGTAGTAAAAAAACCCACTGGCTCTAACCACTGCACCACCTTTGGCACAATGCTGGTGGCCACCATGAAAGCTTCCCATGGTTCCCTCTTAGCTTCTTAACATCCCAACTCTGCTGTGCTTTCATGAGATTTATCTTCCAACTGGCCCAAGGGGAAGTAAGTGATAGTTCTGCTCCATCTCTGTAATGAATTTACTGTTTCCTCTTTGGGATTTCTTGCATTATTTTAATTGCTGTATACTGCCTAGATTTATGAAAGTTGGAGTGGTAGGGTTTAATGGATAAATAACTAAATAAATAAAAGGACATTTTAAGTCTGTGTCAACAACCACCACAGACCTTCCCCCCAGCCCTTGATACAGGTGGTCAAAGAAAAACACACACACACACTGTCTTGTTTTTTGCAAGCACTGCAAGTAAAAGTAGAAAAATAAGAAAAGGAAAGTCAGTACTTCATTCATTCAGATGCCATTCGGTCCCGGAACCTCTGGCTGGCTTAACTATCAAGAACAGCATCATATAAAAAGCAAACCCATTACAAACAGTGAACTAATCCATAATATAAATGCAATTGGCAATTTCAAAATCATAAACAAACAAACAGAAATTAAACATCATGCACCCACTAAATTCCACCCTACCTCCCTTTTGTGTTAAATATAATTCCTGGTCTTAACTGCTCTCCTGAAACCCAGAATGGAAGGAGCAGACCAATCTCCATGGGAAAGGAATTCCAAAATATGGGGACAAAGTATGTCAAGTGATAATCTTACATAGGTAGGTTCGGTGAGAGTTTGTCCAATTCAATCTGATTGGATGGGTGACTGAATATGGGAAATGGTAGCGTCTAGAATCAAAAAAAGGTCTTAAAGGTGGCAACCAGAACCCTGAATTGCATCCAGAAGCTGACTGGCAACCCATGCAGCACCTGAAATAGTATGGTCACCCAAGTTATATTGGGATGCACCCAGCACTACCCAGGCTCCCACATTTGGTACTAGTTGTAGCCTATATATGCTTTCCAAAGAGACCCTCATATAGACCAATCTAAGTGGGAAGTGACTGAATGATTGTGAGTGATTGTGAGCAGACTCTCTAGCTGATTGTAAGTGATTGTGAGCAGACACTCTAGCTTTAGATAGTCAAATGAACAAAAGAACTTCAGAGGAGTATATGTAGCATTTACGGTTCTTCCATAAAATGCTATAGGAACATCAGGGACAGTTTCAGGTGAAACAAAAATACAAGAACTGAGCTTGTTTTACTCAAGTAAGTTACTGGAACAAGTAAATTACCAGAAACTATCAAGATACTGTATTGAAAGCAAAACTGGACCAATGCCCAGAAATTAAAGCATAACATTCTGATAGTGCAGCTAACTGCTCCCTGTTACTCTGTGATTCAATATTTACCTGGATAAGCCTTGCTTTTCATAGATTTCCAACTTAATTAAAGGTTTAGGAGCAATTCAATTTTATTCCTTTGTTTTCCTGCTGAGTCCCAATCCAGAGCTCCCTCCCTCATCTCCAGTCTCTGCTTTTTCTCTTCCAGCTATTTCTTCCAGTGATCTTTTGCTAATCTCTCACATATCTTCCCTTTTAATTATGTAAGCTACACTGAGTTGTTTTGGAGTTGAGTGGCTTCTAAATCTAAGAAATTAAGAAATCTCACAGGAAATCTTTTCAAACAGAAAAGTTAGCAGCTGGACAGGAGCTCCTTTTGGACATGTTCTCCCTTCTTTGTTGTCATTAGTAGCGAAGTCGTGTCTCACCCATCACAACCCCATGGACAATGTTCCTCCAGGCCTTCCTGTCTTCTATCATCCTCTGGCCTCCATTTAAGCTCACGGCTACTGCTTTGGTGACTCCAGTCAGCCACCTCATTCTCTGTCGTCCCCTTCTTCTTTTTTCCCTCCATCTTTCCCAGCATTAGGCTCTTCTCCAGTCAGTCCTTCCTTTTCATTAGGTGGTCAAAGTATTGGAGTTTCATCTTTAGGACCTGGCCTTCTAAAGAACAGTCAGGGTTGATCTCCTCTAGGATTGAGCAGTTTGATTGACTTGCAGTCCAAGGGACTCTCCCTTTGTAAGGCTAGTCCAAAATAGTTAAATTTTTGTTCCCTTAATCAAAAGGAAGGGTTCTTGGGATATTTCACTGGTTTCGGTATTAATTTTCTGTCTGAAATGGGCATGATTGTGTAGCATTTGGAGGGGAGACCTGCTTGCTGCCAGTTTTGTCTACGGTAGCAGATTCAGGAGAGTTATTCATGTACTGGATTTGCAGGACTACCTAATTGTCAAATGACTCAAGACAGTATACAAGATGAGTTAAAACCAGACTGAAATAATACAGGGGGGGATAAAAAGATCACACAGGGGGTACAAAATTAAAATGGTCGTATCAGTGGGTTTGCAACACTCCATGGCTCAGAAATGTATCTATATGGCCTTCCAAAAGTGCAGTTTGGTTGGAATCATGTGGATCTCAAGAGCAATGCTACTGTACCAGAGGACAGAAGGGGATGACAGGGAAGATACAATTCCAGGATCCCATAAAGTGATATTCTTTCAGGGCATGCTGATCCTAATGAATGCTGATGGATATTATGGAACAGGCAGAGATAATTGGAGAGGGATGGTCCCCAAAATAACCAGCCCTTAAATCAAAAAGAACTTTAAAGATGACTATCAAAACTTTGAATTTCACCAAGAAGCCAACAGGCAATCTATATAGCTCACATAGTAGTGATGTTTCAGGTTCACCCATAACTACTCATGCCACCATATGCTGGACCAAATGTAGCTTCTGAGAGATATACTAGATAGCCTCGTGTAGAACACATTGCAATAGTACAGATGAGAGATGAATGAGGTACAGGTGACTCAGTCTCCTGATTCAGAAGTTGCTGCAGATGATAACTTTTAAAAAAGGCTCTCCTAGCCACAACTGCCATATGCTCTTCAAGCAGGGGTCATAAACCTTGGGAGGACCCCCAAAAGGCACACCAACATGGTCAAGTGGTACCCGATCCAGAACCAAAGTGAGATGATGTCAGAGTTTTGGCAGTGTGACTAGTATTATGAAATAAACTCAGGAGCAAAACACAGCACACAGAGCCTTCAGACAATTAACAATGGTTTATATACAGAAATGTATACAGACATACACGTGGTAAATAAAATCCCTTACCATTCAGCTCAGACACAAGTAGAGAAATGAAATACATGATGAGAAAAACACCCTCTAATAGGAACCTATATATAGACTTGTGTGGCCGTCCCATCGGAGTCTTAAAAAGGTTATACCATAGCTGCAATGAATCAGTGGTGCCTTACATTGCATTAGCTTACTGATTACAGCTTACAACCTTTCATCAGCTAGCAGCTATTAAATCCTCAGTACCTTAGTATCTATGAGTGCCTTATCCATTCAATACATCAGTGAACTACTTCAATTCCATCTGATTCAATTCACAGTTTCAAAGCAGGTTTCCAATTCACAAATTAGTTCTGATTTGGGGTGACAAGGTGAGCCAATAAAATCTTTTAAATCAAAGCACTTGTGCAAAGTTCTGAAAAGTCCAATTCTAGAACTCCTGTTAACCCTTCAATAGTTAGGATAGAAACAGAAATCTCCTTACATGGGCAGGAGGGGAAGAGGGAGGAAAGGCAATTTCTGTTCTACCAGATTAGGAAAAAAAGGTTAAGAATTCAAAAGAAAATGTTAGCACAGAATTAAAATGACTTTTTGGTCTGCACATACGACCATCAGAGGAGCAGATGTGTGTCCCCTGTAGCTTGCCTGTGCCAAATCAACTCAGAACTGCCAAGGGATACATTAAAGTTATCCTGTTCAAACTGAATTTACTCAAAACTAAAATAGATTTTGTGGCTGTATGTTGTGCTCTCTGGTGCTTGATTGTGGTATATTAGTGTCAGATCTTGTGAGCTAGATAACCAGGGTAGCTCAGCTGTAGCTTTTAGAAAAATCAAACAGCAGAGCCATTTGTGAGAGGGAGTTTGCATTTGGTTGTACATCACTTTGTTATATGAACATAACATTTTTAAGAATGGCAAAATGCCAAGGAATTGGTTTTTATTAAAACTCCAGATAATTGCCTAATGCTGGCATTTGTTTCACGATTCCACAGATTGGTAGTCTTGTCACTCTTTTAAAGGCAGGGTTGTATCAGGCTTGCAGTCTACCTAAAGTGTTGGATGCATGAACATTCACAGCTTTTATTCAGCATTTGGACCGGCTTGATTTTTGCCTTTTGCAGTAGACTACCAAATGTCCTCAAGACACTTAAAAAATATTGAATGACAACTCCATGTCCTGCAATTAAGTCCCTTTTATTCTCAACTGCACCAAAGCAATGTCTATTTTTCTCTACTTTTCCCCCTCTCAATTGCTTGGTATGAGAAGGAAGCCCCTGCTAGTACTTAGAAGTTAATTTTCACCCTTATTGTCTCTTGCTTATGCAGTTAATACAAACACTCATTTTATTCCCTTGAATGACATTCTTCCTTATACCAGGACAGATAAATGGATACATACACAGGAGCATGCACACGTGTGCACACAGACACACACATACACACACACAAACTGAACACTGCAGATGAAATTGGGCATCAGAGATGTAGTCTGGATTTCTTAACTATCATCCCTGATTGCCCTGTGGTTGAAGAGAAGTGGCCAATTTGAAGTATGAATACAGGCGGGAGCTACATAAATCATGGACTGTATTCAGTGTATGGAAAAGAATCATTTGGAAAGGGTAAAAATGCAATCATCTGCTTTTTACAGTGGGAGGAAAATGCTGCTATAGATTGCAATATGAATATATATATATATATATATATATATATATATATATATATATATATGCATGCCTTGGATTTCCTTGTTCTTTTTTTTTAATTGGGCTGGAAGGGGTTACTTCATTATGCAGCAAATTAGAAAATTCATAATTTATCATTGCACCCAGTCGAAATGCCACCCAACTGAGTCGCACCCCTGTGAAAACCATCACATAGTAACAAACTGTCAAAGTCTGCTGCAGCCGACGGGCAAAATTAATATGCAAATGTATGCAAGAAATTAAAAAGCAGAATTACCCAGGCAAATGAGGTAGCTATACTTGAATTGTTAGAATTATGAATAATTACTGCGAATTTTCTGCTCCTAATATAACTTGTTTTTTGATAAACAAAGACTTAATTATCGAGATGCGCTGGAGAATTTCCGTGGCACTCATTAATCTTGCAAAAAAAGAAAAAAAGAAAAAGAAAAAACAACAAGTCCCTGGTGCCCAAACTGTAATGAAGAGCACGTGCCCTGAATCTTCAGAAAGATCAGAGGCACCAAGACGCCAGGACTAGGGGGGAAATAGACAGTGCCAATGTCCCCTCCTGTACCCTGGAGTGTCATAATATCTTCTACCAACTATCAAAGGGACTTATTTATGCCAGCAACCGATCCATAAGTCCAATTAAGCAGGGGTGAAATGATCAGTTGATGTGCTAGGAAAATGCCATCTAGTGGTGGCTCTATTTGATCCCAGGGATACCAACTTGACAAAGGGGGGGAGGAGGCTGCAGTATGCAGCTAATGGATGCTGCATGACAGACCATAATACCCAAGAGGGACAATCTTTTAGGGTCCGTCTCAATGGTCCTCCATTAATCTTGGTTCTGCAGTGCTCTGGTGTCCATGGGAACAAGGGCATTATCATAAGCACTGATTTTAACATTTCCCATTAGGGAACGCAGTGCAGGCAGGAGAAGCTTGGGGTGGTAAAGCTGGAAAGAGAAAGAGCATTATTATCTTGCATTATACGAAAGCCAGCTTCACCCTAGAATCAGTGATATATATACATTTCTTCTCTGCTCCACCTCCACCCCTCCAAAATATCACTCAGAAGAACAACAAATGAGCATATCCTGCTAAGTGTGTCACAGAGGGGGCTGATTGTTCATTTCCTCTGTGTGTGTTTTTTTAACAGAGAGAGCAACTGCCTGGCCTTTGAGGATTGTGATAATTCACCACAAGAAAGCAAACAGGAAAATAACCCCATGTACTCTCTCTGTACAGACCAAATCAAACCTGCTGTGAGCTTATTATTACTTAAAAACTGGCATTTAAGTCAAAATGACGGACGCACTGTCATTATCCCTATTTGCTTCCATGATAAAGCCAAGCAGATGAGAAGGCAAAATTGCAAAATATCTTCTACTGCTTCAGAGGTTACTTCAAGGAGCTCGAGGCAACCTATGTTTTCCAACGCATCCTCTCAGAATTCAACTCTCCAAATTTCCTGATGCCTTGGCAGGACTATTTGGCCACACAGACAAATTGTCATCTTTTAAATCAGGGAATTAGTCTCCCCTTCCTTCTTCCACATTTTAGACATGAAACTCTGCAATTCTTTCTCTCCCGCCCACCTCCCGCCTTCACTAAGCCTCCAAATATATATATTTATATGTGTGGGAGATGAGCAGCAGATAAATTTGATAAATAAATAAAAGGAATAAATGGGGGGGGGAGGTAGAAGCTATGGGCTGGCTTTTTCAGATTTCTCTTTCCCAGATTTTAATACGGAAGAAGGTTGGGATTCGGTCTCCCTCCCAAAATCTAATTCAATTCAGGATTACTCAGAAGTAAGTTCCACCGAGTTCAATAGCATGGCATTCACTTTCTGCAAGATTAATTCATGCCACAGGCATCGCATGATAAGCCGAGACAAATGTTTTTCGTGAGCTCTTAAGAACGATTGGGGAAGCTCATCTAATGATTGCATTTGTATCTTTAAAAAATACTGTTCGGAGAATTCAGAAAAACGCGTCTCCATTTCCATTTTTATTTCTAAGGGATAAAACATACAAGATCACATTTCTCAGCCAAAGCGCTGTCTCGTGACACGGGTGGGGAACAGTATGGAAATGGGTAAGAAAAGTAAGATATTTTTTTTGGTTTGGTTTCTCTCTTTTAATAAGACCTTAACAAAACATGTGCATTTCTTCACAAATGGGGCAGAAATAAATTGTAATATATTTATAAAAAATTGAATTGGGTGGGCAGAGGGAGGAGGGATGAAACCCCATTGAAAACACTGAGCTTTTAATGCTTACCTCTTAGACTGGCTTGAATCCTAATTTATTCAACTATATTTGCAGTGTTGAAATCAAGCTCTTTTTTTTAAGGAAAAAAATAAAGCTTTCCATCTTAATAACTACTTGCAGAAAGCATACTGTGGACTGCTCTATGTTGAGAACAGCTGTATCTGTTGCCTTTTGCCAGGCAGATAGCTAAGAATTTTGCTGGGTTCATTTTTTTTAATAAGAACCTGGCAACATTTTAAAATATCTTCACAAATGGGGCAGAAAGAAATTAAGATCTTAAAACTTGGTGGATGAAAGCAAAATTGACAGATGCATTTGATCTCCAGATAGGGGTCTTTTTCTCAAACAATACATATATTCATGTACTTCATTAGTTAAATCAATCACTTGGATGGATTTTTTTTAATACTGCATATTGGCAACTTTGCATTCTGCTCTTCAATCCCAAAGAGTTTCTTGAGCACCTAACTGTTAAAAAGAAAATAGCAAATCATAAATAATACTAGCATGCACTCCATATTTCTTCTGTCAGTGAAAAGAGCAGAACATAATAGAGTAGATGTCAAAATCACTTGGGTGGTTTATTAATCTCATCAGATTTTACAATACATTCCTTCTTTGGGTACATTACCCCCTTCAAAAAAACACTTTTAATAGCATATATTACTTTAAAAATAATTGTTCAGTATAGCAAAGGTGACACAAATAATTAAAATCTATGACAATCTATGCATAACCCGTGATTTAAAATATTTACTTTCAACTACTGCACTGAAGAATAGGGAAGTGCAAAGCTTCAAAAGAGGGCATCAATTTGATGACGCTTTGATCAAATCATTCATTCAAGCAGATTTTGCACTGAAGCGGATACTCCTGCTTGGAAGTAACCACCCTGAATCAGGTGGCTTTGAAGCACTTTGTAATTTTTGAAGCATCTTGCAGATTTGAAGGATTTATATTGCTTCTGGAGTTGCTTCGGACAATATAGAATGCTGCAACTTAGATTTCATATAAAAGGATGCAGGGTGAGAGGTGTTGATTGACATGAATACCACAGGTAATCAGTTTAATCCTCATTAAATGTTTTTTCCCTAACAGAGTTCTTTTGGAGTGACAAGGCTAACCTTGCTTTTAGTTACCTTCATCTTCTCAGTTTTCAGCCTCTTAAATCTACTGTTACAAACTTTAACCTTGCTCTTTCTTAAACTAATGGGATCTTACATTTTTTGTGATGTTCCTTCAACATATCTGGGGGCTCAGCTGAGCATTCAGCACCGAATATGGGTTTGAGGCTGAGCTTACCTATTTTAAAAAACAGTGCATTGATTTTTGAAATGAAATCAAAGAGAAGAAAAAAAGAGGGAAAGGAAAAAAAGAGATTTTTTTTAAAATGGAAAAGAGGTTTACGGGCATCATAACATTTGCAGTAGAGCTTTAAAATAGCCGGCATCTTTCTCTGTGGCTTGGCTCTATTAGTAGCACTGTATCTCACAGAGGGATCCTGCTGCTCCTGTTCCTGCTACCTCTGCCAGCTTGCTAACATCAAATGTTGCCAGTTAAGTCACAACTCTCACAGAACTTGGGTCCTGCCAGTAGTGAAGGGTTCTTTTGTAGGAAGGGCCAGTGCCAACTAGCTGTGCCAATATCCCTGGCCTCTTAGAAATATTAATGATCAGAGGCAAAAAAAAATCCATAATTGGTAGCCATTTGTTAACATCCAGGGCATACGAGAAAAGCAAATGGAAAGTTAAAAATTCCTTCCTTCCTTCCTTCCTTCCTTCCTTCCTTCCTTCCTTTCTTTTTTCCACTGGAGTAATACACTTTGTTTGTAGGTTCAGCAAACTTTTCTACAGACAACTTTAAGCTGTTCATTAGCTTAAAAACTTCATTTTGCTTTCTTCTTCCCTGTTCTCTTTGCCCTAAAATATGTGTATAGGTATATATATACTATATATGTATAACCCTGGAAATGATTAAACTGAAAATTAGCAGAGTAACTGTCCTATAGAGAGTTGGCCAATCACGTTATCTTCATTCCATTCTGGCAGAAAATAAAATTGCTTCTGATATTTTGCCGTTTCCCCATTCTAGTCTATGGTTGATTTTTTTTTTCAAATCAAATCTTGAATATATTCTAAGTCAGATGGCCCTCAGTATCTTAAATCTGTTATCTGAAATAAATCATATTTCAATTGCCAAATGAATAATTCTTTTAAAATGTGCTTGTCTTGCTAATTTGAAATTCTCTCAGGGAAATAAGTACACTTTGAAAAGTTAAACCAAATATATATTAGTTTGTACACTTTGCAATTTCACTTCCTTTTCCTTCCAGTTTCTGGCTAGTCTATCCTTTTCTGGGAGTCACTTGGAATTGAGTAGCATGTACATTTAAAATTTATTTTAATTTATTTTAAAATTTATTCATGTTCAGACTGAATCTGGCCTTTTTATCCACCTTTTGAGTCCTTACCAGACCTGAGATAGGCAGATGTTGTTTCAAAGTGTTAAAGGTATTGTTGCAGAATGTAAGTTGTTCCAAGTAAAGTTGCCTTTGAAATTAACTGTTAGTGATTGTGTCAATGCTGATAGTGTTCAACTGGTGCTCCTTTTTCCCCCCGGTTTGCACCCATGAGACGTACTACTCTCAGTGCTATCCTTGTTTTCTTTTGACACCGTTGTTCTACTTCTATTTGCATGTCCTTGTATTTTGTGATTTTCTCCCATTCTTTCTTTTCTACTTTGTTGTTTCCAAGTACTGCCATAACTATACTTGTATGTCTTTCTTGCTGACAGTTGTTAAGTCTGGGCTATTGTATAACAGATGCCTGTCAGTTTGAATTCCAAAGTCCAAGACCTCTTTGGCTTTTCATTTTCTGTTGCTTTGTCTACTTTGTGGTCCCATGGATTCTTCTTGCAAGAAAATGGCATTTCTTGCACATATTTCAGTGCACCATTGTTGCTACTTTGTTATGCATTGTTTGTAATCAGTTTATGTGATCTTCTTGTAGCTCCTAACCAGGTGGTTTCTTCAGCTTCTGTGCAGACATGGCATTTGCTGTCTGTTGCTGTCTTCTTGATTCTGGCTTTCTTTGTATTTGTTCTTAAGGTTTGGTCTTGTGCAGCCAGAATTAGCCCCTCTGTCTCTTTCTCTTTCTCCAGGTCCTGCTATTATCTGCTTTCCCTGCTTTTTTAATGTACTATCCATATAATAGTTTCCCTTGCCATGTCTCTTTTCTGTTTTTCATTTGATGTTTCTTGTTGGCCAGTTTGGTCAGTACGTCTTGGTATACGAGTTTCAATACATCTTTTTCACTGCCGTTCAGGTATTCTAACAATGCCCCTTTTTTCCAACTTTCTGGCATATTTGCAATATTCCAAGCCCACAATGCTCCTTGTTAAGTACAGACAATTATTATTGTGTAGATAATACACATGAAGAGCATGATTCATTGTCGTTATTTTTCTGATCTTCCTATGCAGGGCCTTTAGTTCTACATGAGTCCAGCCCATTATTCCAGTTGTCTATCTAAGACTGGAATTTTCCAGGGGTTAATTGACTTGATGGTATTTCCTCCACTGACTTTGGACTCTGTTGATGTGTTCCATTCTAAACTTTATTTTAACTTCAGTAAGCTTGATGTTGCCTGCTTGAAGGATACCCAGATATTTCTTGTGATTGTCTTCCTCCAGAGAGTTGATGTTATTTCCATGGGGCATCTTGATTCCTTCATTTTTCATATTTTTTCCCCTGTTGATGGTTAGGGTGACACATTTGTCCAGTCCAAACTCCATTATTATTGTCCATTCCTCTTTTTGAAACATGGGAACCCTGAAGAAATGACCCAGGAGATCACAAAAAGTTCAAAACAAATCAGAAGGTCTTGGCCCATCATTCAAACATAATTAAGCCATACAAACTTCCCAAAAAGTCTTTTGCTGCAGCATTACTTCAAGACCCAGCAAAGGATCCCAAAGAATGGAAGAGTCATTTAATTCAACACCAAAGGAAACGCAATAGTCCCCCCCCCCCCAAAAAAGAGAGCAGAAGGTTTAAAGTGCACCAATGCTAATGTGTCTGAGCACTTGCTATTCTTGAAATAATTAATTTAAATCTCGGAACAGTGCATCCAGCTATAGTGAGGGAGGCTGGGACCTGTGCAGCTGCTTCCTTGCCTAAGGGCTGTATTGGTGGCCAGTTCAAGGCTCCAGGTTCTCCTTTATTATAGTTCTTTGTCTTTCAGCCAACAGTCTTTTCAAATGTACTGTCCTCTAATGGCCATAATGCATTGTCCTGCCCTATACATCTACTAACACACTAGAATCAAGGACCCATTTGAGGCTTGCTGTTTACCTAAGGTAATTTTGCACCTGCCCTTCTGTCCCCTGGAGATTTCCCTGCATCAGTATCAGTGCGCAATTGTTTTAGCTCCAAGGGCTGCATGGATTCTGGGTCATTGGTTGAGGAGATTCGGACACATGTGCACCTATTTGCACATTATTTATTTAATTTATGCACATTCATATCATTTTCTCTTCTCTCCCTCTTTCTCTCTCTCACACACATACACACACAAATACATAAATGATCTACAGTGGAGATGGAGAGGGGATCTCCACTGTAGATCACTGATTTCCTGAAACCATTAGCAGAGAGAAAACAGGGAGTGGTCCCTGCGAGCCAGGTAATGATTTGGATTTGTTGTCCAGTGGAAAAAAGTAGGACTGAAGGACTTTGCAGGATTCACTGTTAATTTTATTTATTATTTATTTATTTTAAAAAATTATGCCACCCATCTCTCCTGTAAGGTGACACTTAATGCATTTCCCATTAAGACATTGACCAAATTTCAGGAAACACTGCATTTTTAAAAAGCCATTCTCCTAAATCAGGTGTGTCAAACTTGATTTCATTGAGGGCCACATCAAAGTTGTGTTTTACTTTGGGGGGTCATGGTGGACCTGGCCAGGGTGAGTGCGGCCAGCTACACATCACTCATGTCGGGGACGCCTGTAGCAGCCCAAGTACTCTGCCAGAGGAAATGGGCTTTGGGCTCCATTTTTAGCTGCAATGGCCTCCTGCAACCTCTGCCAGCAAAAAAGGAGGTGGGGAACACTGCCCACAGTCCTCCTGACCTCCATTTTTGCTGGCAGAAGCACCATGGACCAATCCTTTGCTGTTTCCAGGGTGGCCCTGTGGGTCAGATCTAAGTACCCCCAGGCCAGATCCAGCCTATGGGCCTTGAGTTTGACACTCCTGCCCTAAATCTTTCCAAAGGATCCAGCTAAGAATAGAGTTATACCTGAAAGAATAAGCAAAAAAAAGTGATTAATATTGACGTCTGGAAAGTGTAAAACACTGAAAGTTGCGTGTTGTTGCTGTTGTTTTATTTTTATTCAAGAAATGGTGCAGTGAAGATTTACAAGCACCTGTCAGATGTTCCAATCATTTTATTATATCTTTTTTTTTCTGACTTACTATGAAATGCCTCTCTATTAATGGCCACCACTTTTCCTGTATCTGTTTCATGTATAATCAGTATTTACATATCTGTTTATACAAAAGGACAGTCAGCTGTTAGGAGGGTTGCCAATGGCCCAGGTTTAGAAAAAAGGAAAAGAAACAAAACTCTTGGCAAGTTGGTAGAAATGTTGTTAGTGAATCTAGAAATAAGGAGAAATGTGTTATTTTTCCCTCCCCCAATTCCACTGCTTTGGGGGGAGTTTTTCCTTTAAGATTAGAGTACATCCTAAATATAATATGTATATTTGAGAGCCACCTGACTGAAAGAGTCAGTGTGATATATTATTATTTTATTTTACTGGATTTAAAAGATTATTTGTTTCCTAGCTTCCAGAAAGGCAAGTGATCCCAGATTGCTTTACATTCGATGGCAATTAATTGCACCTTCTCCCAGCCTTTACAGAAAAGAAGCATTTTCCCCTGTTCTTTAATTTTTAGCTCTAAGTAATTTAAAGTACTGTATAGATACCTTAGAACATTATGACAGAAGTTTAGCATATACCTAGCACGTCTCTGTATTGCTAAAACGTAGAACTCCTATTTATCTAACTTTATTTTAAAAATTACAGTTTTAGACCAGAGACCAGCACAAATAAAAATGCTCAGTAAATATACAATTAAAATTCCAATATAAAATAATAAATAACAACTAAAACCTATAATAAAACCCAGTCTGTCAATCATACATGGTCTAACTATACTAAAATTACAATCCATAAACTACGTGGCCAGTTGTAGGTTCAATGCTAAAAGGGAAAAGACTAAGCAGTGCAAAGGGTTTGCCACAATTGTTATATAACGTAACTATGATGGTTATAGAATCTGACCACCTGCACTGTAGTTATGGATTGTTCATATTTAAGCAGCCACTGAAGATAGGTATCTATCTAATGTGCAAATTTTAATGTCAGTTTTCTGCCTTTTTCAGTCAAATGAAATTGACAGTTGCCTGGATCCAACTGATGATTTTGACAGATTTTTTAAAATCTTCTATCTATCTGCATAACCCAGGGGTGTCAAACTCAAGGCCCGTGGGCCAGATCCCGCCTGCGGGGTACTTAGAACTGGCCCATTGTGCCTCTGCATCAAAACATGGCACTCTTGAGCTTCATTTTTGGCTGCAACAACGTCCTGCAGTGCTCCACCAGCAAAAATGGAGCTTGGGAGGACTACATGTGGCCCTCCCGAGCTCCCCTCCAGGGAGCTGGGGAGGACAAAAACTTTTTTTATTACTGGGTAGTTTGCAGGCACTCCCTTAGCTATGGCAAGGCTGCACCACCACCACCACCACCCTGTTAAAACTTTTCACCACCGTTTCAGAGGGCATGGCTTGGTGAGGAGGTCATGTGACTGAGTGTGCATGAGTGACATCAAATTGGCCACACCCACTCAGTCACATCCCCCCATCTAGCCACGCCCACCGAACCGGTAGTAAAAAAATTTGGAACCCACCCATGTTGGGAAGGTGTCCCCAACACGAGTAATGTCGAGTTGGCCACACCCACTCCAGCCACACTCACCTGGTCTCGAGGTCAAACATAATCCTGATGCAGCCCTCAATGAAATCAAGTTTGACATCCCTGGCATAGCCTCATTGTGCAGTCTGCACTGATAAATGATTTGTCCCATGGTGCCTTCTTCCACCCCTTACAAATTAACAAGCCTTCAGCAATACCAATACTGCCCAATCCATTCTAATTCTGGTTCTCTGGATTAAAAACCATAGTCAATCTTCAGCAACCACTAAGACTTTTTAGCTGCCAGCCTCAGCTCCATTCCCAACCTTTTCCTTACCATCAGCCTTCAGGATATTTTAAGCCTCCCCTTCTGTATCTGCTATCCCTCTTTTCCAATAAGCATGGTGTCCTGAGAGAATGTAAACCTTTTTTTAATTATTATTCTAAGCTTCTTATCTGCAAAATTTAGCAGAGTTGCTTCGGTGTCTGCATGGATATATGACAAAAGAGGGAGAGGGATCAGTCCCTTGTGCAAAATGTTTGTGTGCACTTGCTTTTAGGTTTCCTGGAACTCTTTAGTATTTTTTGAGGATTGGGAATCAACCTGAAAGCAGATCCAAATGAACTTTTTCCTGAGGCCACTGGACTTTGTTTTTTTTTCCTGAAGATGTTTCGCTTCTCATTCAAGAAGTTTCTTCAGTTCTGAGAACTGAACAGAACTGGGAACTGAAGAAGCTTCTTGGATGAGAAGCGAAATGTCTTCAAGAAAAAACAAAGGAAGTCCAGTGGCCTCAGGAAAAAGCACCTTTGGGGCAACCATGACCCAGATGACTGAGAATCTCCATAGACATTCAATCCGAAAAGCATTTTAAAAGTAAATATTTCAGGACAAGCAATCTAACTTGATTAAAGTCAGGTATTTGATGAAGTTCAAGTTTTAAACTTCCTCTGTCAGTTTTTGAGGCAAAAATTCTAAAATATAAACTTCAATTCTAACTTGAAGAGACAAAAGAAATGAGTTGCTATGATTTAGAGAGTCCTTTTTTTCATAACAGTGAGATGAATGCAGATTGGGTTCACACACTGCAGTTTGTAAACTTTGGTTTATGGCTTAACATACCGGAATGGCATAAGGTGTATAAACTACAAAAGCTGGGTCCATATATTAAATGTAGCTTTTGACAACTGGCTTTCCTGCCCCAAGCACAATAAACTGAAATGTGTATCTTTTTTCAATCTGTATGAGCACTAGTCATACTGATTAAGAAACATAGGAATTGGAGTCATTTTGTGAAGGAGATCCCTTTGAAGTGTCAGATGAGCAGATTTCACTGATACAAATCTTCCTTCCTTCCTTAGACATCTTACATTCAGTGTGATTCCACAACTCTAATATATGAGTTGTGGAATCACAACTGGATCAGTGGTAGTATTCAGCAGGTTCTGACCAGTTCTGGAGAACCGATAGCGGAAATTTTGAGTATTTCAGAGAACTGGTAAATACCACCTCTGACTGGCCCTGCCCCCATCTATTCTCTGCCTCCCGAGTCCCAGCTGATCAGGAGGGAATGGAGATTTTGCAGTAATCTTCTCCTGGAGTGAGGAGGGAATGGAGATCTTACAGTATCCTTCCCCTACCACGCCCCCAAGCCATGCCCACAGAACCATTAGTAAAAAAAAATTGAATCCCATCACTGAACTGAATGTAAGAATCCAGAAATGTTTTTGCACTAGAACTGAAGGAAAAGTTCAATATAATCAGTGAATATTCCATTTTGTAACTGATAAGCAAATGGTAACCAAAAATCTTTACCTGCAAATCTCACAAACCAATTATAAGTTGCAAACACATGCAGTCCTAGTGATTGCAGTGAACAACAACTAAGCATCTGGCAGCCGTGAAGCCTCTATCCCTGCATACAACTCCATTCTTGACACCAAAGTACTTAGCTGGATCATTCCTAGTGTGATGATTTCAGGGGTGGGAGTTGGTAGGGGAGGGGGAGAGCCCTCAGAAGTGGCTTCTTTGTTGTCACATTTTTTCATTGTATTGAATAGTATATTATTCTGTTGGCATAGACTGAAAACTGTATTTTTGACGCCCTTCCTACCTTATTCTCACGTCTGAAATGGCATTACCTTGTCATGCACATACATTGATCTTGCCTGACTGTCACCCTCCCCTTTCATTATTTAGGGTTATTACTTTTTGTTATTATTTTCCATTCAAGTCCATAATTACTCTTAACTTTCAAGTTTATTTTTAATCTCTTTGTTCGTGGATTTAGGCTCCTGTATTTTCCCCACCCCCAGCCTTGATGAAGGCATGTTTCAAATACAGCCATAATCATGTGCAATATTGTTCAATTAGTCACTCATTTATGACTATTTTTTTCCTTTGAACCTCTTAATGCATGTGAATGTAACAAAATGTTTTCATTTTTTTAAAAAAAGAAAAAAGGAGGTTTCTAACAATTTCTTACTTTGTTTTTTTTCCAAATGATGTTTGCTGCTTCTTTGTTAGAAAATAAATCTTAATTGTAAGCCAAGGGAGAGAAGGGGAATGAAATATGGCACAATTTTACTGATACAGCTTACAGCACATTTTGGGTTGGAAAGGAGAAGGACCCAACTAGCAACCTGACTTGTGATAATGGCCTCCATGACCAAGTTACTAGGGAGACAACCAGAAAGATTGTGTTAGGATAATAATCAATTCTACCCTTCCAATGGACACCATTGAACATGTGGTTAAGTGCCAAAGTTGATTGAATATCCTAAGTCATCAAGCCTGATGATCCATTGTTTCCTATTTAACAATGATCCCAGACCACTTACTCAGTGTCCCTCTGATCTGTTGAGGCAGAGAATACAGAAAGGAAAAAGAAGAAGAAATACGGGTTAGGAAACACAGTTGTGTTTTTATTATAAACTAAACCACAAAAAATAAAATTGGAAAAGTCCTGGAGGACAAGCGGAGTAGGGAGGGGGAGATATGATTGTATGTGTTTGTTTGTTTCTGCAGATGAAGCTCAAACAAAATATGTGGTCTTGGGTAGCAAAAGCCTTCTGGAAAATCTCTGTCTTCAGTCTTTTCCAGAGACAAAAGGGCCTCCAATTGGAAGTAGTTCCAAAGTGGGAACTCCATCATGGAAAAAGTGAACTCTGGGCTTCAGTCCCCATAATTCCTAAAAATGGGAGAAGATTAGCTGTTTCTCTCAGCATGTTCAAACATCCTTGATATACAAACAGTAGCTCTAACTTGCTAATGTTTAATTTTAAACTGTTCTCTCCCATCCAGACCTATATAGTCTCTAGGCCAGTGAAGGCTAACCTTTTTTGGATTGCATGCCAAAAGTGGGGGAGCACAGGGGACATGCCCACACCCATAATGCTATGCTCACATGAAACACACACACACACACACAGCCCGTGTGAGACCAGCGCTTTCCCCCCTGCTATTGGCAGGCTTTTTTTGCCCTCCCCAGGCTCCAGAGGCTTTCTAGGACCCTGGGGACAATGAAAACAGCCTTCCCTCCCCCTGCCAGATGCCCTTTGGAGACTTCAGGAGCTTCCCTGAAGCCCCCAGAGAGCGAAAAACAGCCTTACGGCCAAACCAGAAGTTTGGGAACAGTCACTTTCGGTTTGTCAATAAGGCTTTTTTTCGCCCTCCAGAGCCTTCAGGGAAGCCTCTGGAGGGCAAAAAATGGCCTTAAAAGAAGGCTGAGATCAGCTGGTCAGTGCGCACCTAACAAATGGCTCCAAGTGTCACCTGTGGCACACATGCTATAGGTTCGCCATCACAGCTCTAGGCAGTAGCACAGGACTTTGACAGCATCTCCCCACTGGCCTGCAGTTGTGCTAAAGGGTATCATCAGGACATTTATGGTTCTGAACTCCAAACCATTGGATAACCTCCATCAGTAGCTTCATGTACCTGTTAAATAGAAAAGGGAAAGCAATCATGATATAGACATCTCCAATCCTCACCCAGCTACTACTGGCTGGAACTGACCATGGAGTAAGGAAAGGAACTGCTGTAGAACCATGGCTCCAATCCCCAGTCCCTTCAGCAGGTCCAGAAGGTTACTATGGTTGATAATATCAAAGGCCACTGAAAGGTCCAAAAAGACTAGGACAGATACACTATCTCTATTGAGTCCAAAACATAGATCATAAATCAAAATGATCAATTCCATCTTTGTCTCATATCTGAATCTTGACTGACATGGGTCTAGATAATCTGCTTCATCTACAGCACTCTGTAGTTTTCCTGCACCACTGTCTCCATAACCTTCTTCCCAAGGAGAAGATTTGAAATTAGTCTTAATTAATACCTCTGGGGACGTGGTGGCTCAGTGGCTAAGACACTGAGCTCATCAATCAGAAAAGTCAGCAGGTCGGCAGTTTGAATCCCTAGCGTCACATAACAGAGTGAGCTCCCATTATTTGTCCCAGCTTCTGCCAACCAAGCAGTTTGAAAGCATGTAAAAATGCAAGTAGGAAAAATAGGGACCACCTTTGATGGGAAGGTAACAGTGTTCCGTGCGCCGTCGGCATTTAATCATGCTAGCCACATGACCACGGAGATGTCTTCAGACAGCACTGGCTCTTTGGCTTTGAAACGGAGATGACCACCATCTCTTAGAGTTGGGAATGACTAGCAGATATGTGCAAGGGGAATGTTTACCTTTACCTTAATACCTCTGTATCTACAAAGAGCACTTACCAAAGCTCCTCCATCATCTTTATTTATTTCAACAGTAATAATTTGCGATCATATTGTTGCTGCAACCAATAAACAGATGATGGCCAGAAATCCTTATCAAACTCTTGAAATTGTATATTACATATAGACCATGATTGTGTATAATGGTGACTTTTTTTCCACATGTGAAGCAGCTCAGAATAAATCACTTGTGCAAGCACAAGGAATTTAAACAGCTTATATTCTCCCTGGAGAAATTCAAGCCATCAAACAAACAGATAAAGCTTTGCAATATTGCTTGCACTTCCAGTACTTGGTGCTGACACATTTTTTTTAAAAAAAAATCTGCTAACAATGTTCAATATGTACCAACTGTACAAGCAAATGAAAGAAGAACATAAAAATACACTAGACATCAAGAGCTAAACATGATCCCCTTGGTGCTATAGCTAGAGGCTTAATGAAAATATATCTGCAAGATACAAAAATCCTTTAAAATAATTTTGAACCATTAATCGCCTCTTTAATACTGTGTCTTATCTTATTAATTCCAGTCAAACTAAATGAAATTGCAAAGGTTTACAATGATCTCTTTGTTAAATGTGGGTTGGAAAATCATTTCATATAATCCAAACTTCTACCTCTTCATATCATATGTTTTTTTAAAAAAAAAACGTTCATTTGAATAGCATAGAAGTGTAGAAATCCTCAGGTTGCATACACACACCCATCATATTTAAAGTCAATATTACATTTTAGAATGTAATTGAAGTGCAAATTAAATGTTATGTATACTTTTGTCTCTTATTTCGATTCTATATGCAAAGATCTGCCTTGGCAATCGTCTTTATCCTTTTGTTTTATTACAACCCTTAAAATTAAAATCCATTCTTGTCTTTAAATGTTTTATTGTACTTGTCGCGCTTGTTTTGCGTTGTAAAGCCTATGATTAATTCTGTCCGCCAAGTGCATACGGTCTGCTTGGCGATCATCCATTATCTTCATCACTGCTACTTCAGAATGAGCGGTTCATTATTAATTTTTTCCCATCTTTTCAATTACCAGATGTGCTTTTACATTTCTATACTTCTTAGACAATTCAGAGTCCTAAATTTAGGAGATGCACAGCCAATGGCCAATATGAATAATTGAGATCAAGAGGACCAACACTTCCAAACAGTATAGAATAAGGACAAACTGGCTAACTAGATAAATGCAGAGACAGGCAAACAGGCAGAGGAAAAGATAATAAGAGAGATGATAATTTATAGATGCTATTTGTTTGCCATGCTCTCTTGGGACCAAGAATTGGGACCCAAGATGGACTTGCCAAATGTAAAAACATGCATTGAGATCCAAAGTTATTGCAGCCTTGTTAAGCCCTATATTATGAACTGTTGCTGTGTCATTGTAATAACAGTTCCACTTGCACTATATCTCTTCATATAATTACTTGTAAATTTGATACTAATCATTTTACATACAATTCTCTAATGCCCTGCAGTTAACATGGAGTACAAGAATTGTAACTGCTATACAGAAACACTTGGAGGAACATGTCAGTTCAGCTTTACCTTGAAGAATGCAAAGCTGTATGCCTTGCCTTGCCTTTTTTTTTCCCAGGCCTTTCTTTCCCAACTATTTGTCAAGCCCCAGATGACTTGCAAATGCAAGAATCACGAATATATAGATTTCAGAAGACATTTTTAGTGCTAGTCAGGGTAACCACGTAATCTTGAAAATTGTATGTTTTCATTTCCAGATAGATTTACAGCTGACCAAGTCAGGTAAAGTCTTTTTAAAATGTTTCCTTCCCACAGACCAAAGCCCTGGCCAGGTTTGTCTCTTATTTAAATCCACTAATCAACAATTTCCCACTTTTTCTCATATCATTTTAAGGCCATAGCTAAGTTCAGAAGAAAAGATCTAAGCATACTGAAACATATTTAAATATGCATGAAAAAGAACACTATTAAATGTCTAGCTGCCCTAAATCTCCTTGTGGTGACATGGACGGCTAAATAATTTAATAAATAGATAAATAAGAAGCAGGCCTCTTTTAGTTTTGATGAACACATTTGGAGTTTTGAAAGCATTTTGTTGGAATACTGACAAAATATTTATCATGGATATAGTGACAAAATTTCCTTTTAGAGAAGGTGAACTTTAAGGTTGTTTTCCATCATTGCCTGTATCTTGAATGCTTTCTATCACATAACCTTTCTTTGTCCATGACAGTCTTCAAGATTGAAGATTATTGGACGTTGAAGCATTCTGTGGGTATCTGCATGGGAGAGAGAGTGTGCTCGTTCCTCACAGCAAGGATCTACCCTGAGCAAGAAAAAGTGAAGCAGGTTTCATAACTACAGTATAATAGAAATAGAACAGAAAGTAAATAAAACATTTATTTACAAGAAGTGAGATCGCCAAAGCCCAGCATCTAGCTAACTATATCTTATCAGGAAGAAATCAACTGTTCTGTGCCTGGATACCTAGGAAGAAAGGCAGAAGGGAGTTCTATTAGCATATTAGCATTATTATTATTATTATTATTATTATTATTATTATTATTATTCATATTAGCAAACTCATAGATAAAGGGCATGGACACGGTGGCTCAGTGGCTAAGACGCTGAGCTTGTCAATCAGAAAGGTCAGCAGGTCGGCAGGTTGAATCCCTAGCGCCGTGTAACAGAGTGAGCTTCCGTTACTTGTCCCAGCTTCTGCCAACCTAGCAGTTCAAAAGCATGTAAAATGCAAGTAGAAAAATAGGAGCCACCTTTGGTGAGAAGGTAACGACTAGCATGTATGTGTTAGGGGAACTTTTACCTTTACCTTAGACAAAGAGCAAGCAAATTATAGATAAAAGGGGAGTTTATATTCTGCCTATAATCTTTGGGAGTTAGGTGGCATGTTATTGACGTTGTTAAAGAAGAACTAATCTCTTTGTAATAATAATTAGGTTATAAAAAGTCATGGAAGCACAGTATTGCAGGCTAATTCTGCCAACTGCCAGCAGTTCAACTCTCACTGGCTCAGGGTTGACACAGCCTTCCATCCTTCCAAGGTGGGTAAAATGAAGAGTCGGATTGTTGGGGGCAATAGGCTGTCTCTGTAAACTGCCTAGAGACGGCTGCTGTCAGCATCTGTTTTGGTTACCGGCTTACGGCTGCTTTGCTACGATTGCTTACTATCGGCTGCCATAGGAATGGGGGGGGCGTGGTATTGGGGAAGGGAGTAACATTGTACTGGAGGAGTCTTGTTCTCACCATCTTCTGCGCATGCTGGTGGCTGATGTTTGGACTTGGTCAAGGCCAACCATCTCACATACCAACTTGATGAGGCTGTTTGAAGATGCACCCCACATGACAACTTAGGGAGTTGCTGATTGGACACTGGGCTGGGGAATTGGGGGAAAGAGGTTGGGCAAATGTTTGACATGTATGATTTTGCGCATTTCTGCCTCAGACCTTGCTTTACTTTGCTGCTATCTTTTCATAAGCAGTAAAAGTACTCTTAATTCTACAAATGGAGTTAAGTGGTTTCTTTCTTGGTTGCTAAAAGAGGCATGTCTGACAGCTGCAAAGCATGGTGAAGTAGCATATAAGTTTAAGTGCTATTGCAATAAACAATCAATTTCTATTATGCAACTGTTAATTTTCAAGTACTAGGTATGCAGTTGTAAAGAAGGTATTAAATATTAAATTTTGTCTTAAAATCAAATTGATATATGTAATCATTTCTTTACAGAACATCATAGAACATTGCAAAAATATATTGTAATGAGGTGTTATTCTGGTTGCATCTTCAACATGATTATTTAGTTATCATATTTCCATATCAATGCAATGAGATTTAATTAAGTTCTCTCTCTCTTTTTTTTTTTTTGCATAAATCAGACTCAGATCTTGTGACTTTTTTAGTATTAAGGTTAAAATATTTTCCATTGTTTAGACAAAATGGGGCTCCTTCTTTCATTTAGTCCTTAAAATGTGCATATCA